>NC_089743.1:60330466-60487966 GCF_040412425.1 Macrobrachium rosenbergii
AGTGATACAGCCCACGTGGGCGTAGAGGTTACGAAAACTTTTATTTTACATATTTTGTACCGTAGGTGACCGCACATTTTTGCGTGTGCATATAATTTGCTGTTATACACTTGTCATGACAATATATTTCTTTTTCGTTAAGCAAGATACCTTTCAAGCCGAACCCCATCTACTTTACAAGATTTTGAGATTGTGGTATTTGTGTATTGATAAAAAAAAATGAAGCATTCAGGTACTCCTCTGTTGGTTACAAGGATATTAAAATGATTTCCCTTTGACCAACTGTATCTGCCGTTTAATACGAAATATGCTGCATGAAATTTCAATTTAAGATAACTGAGTACATTCTCTTGATTTTTCATGTGGTCCTGTTTACTTTATTCCTTTGCTTTTCTCTTTCTTGTTCAGTAAGTCATTGTACCTTTGAAATAAACAGGTGTACTTAAGTAAAAACGATAAACTCTGTAAACTCGGTGCTAATTTCAGCCTCAAATGGCAACAGCAAAGATAACTCATGGAATAACCTTGGCATTCAGAAAATAACGCCGTCATTGATAAATGATACCTTGGGTAAGAAAGTCATCCTATAAATCCCAGCCCCTTTATAAGAAATTGTAAAGACTGCCGAGTTTGGCTGCAGAAAACGCTGACAGCCTTTTCAGCATTTCGTGAACTCTTCAGCGGCTTCCCTCTCAGATAAGAGAAGCAACAGTGGATCCACCGTTTCACATCGCAATTGTAACTAATACATGCTTTAGTCCTCAGCCAGTGGAGAAAATATCTTTCTCAAAATAGCAGACACTTCGGTAATGGCAAACATGTGAAAATGTTGCTGGCTTCTATAGGCGCGCTCGGAAATAAATTAGCATGATAGAAAAACAAATTTCTCAAACTATAGGTTATTTTTGACCTACTCATAAATGTTAAGCGCTGGTAGTTTCTAGTTTTCTGTACAAGAAAACTATTGAGATGGTTTTGTCTGTCCGTCCGCACTTTTTATGTCCGCCCTCAGATCTTAAAAACTACTGAGGCTAGAGGGCTGCGAATTATTATGTTCATCATCCACCCTACAATCATCAAACATACCAATTTGCAGCCGCCTAGCCTCAGTAGTTTTTAATTCGTTTAAGGTTAGAGTTAACCATGATCGTACGTCTGGCAGCGTTATAGGACATGCCACCACCGGGCCGTGGCTGAATGTTTCATGGGCCGCGTCTCATACAGCACTATACGCTATACAGAAAACTCTATTGCACCGAAAAAACTTCGGCGCATTTTTTACTTGTTGAGCTTTGATTTAGTTGGCACTTTGTGTTGCATAGCTTATAGCAAAATGGTTCATCCCTCCCTGAAAAAAATGTTCCAGTTCACGCAAAAATGATTTCACTGCTTCCAAAAATGAAGTTAAGGTTCCCGCTAAATAATCCTTCAGTTCCGGTTGAATGGCAGATTGTTACTTCCTACAAGAAGACCGAATTTGTCAAAAAAAAAAAAAATTTCGTCCATACCGAAATATAATTCATCCACTAATAATGATATTTAAGCTCAAGCTAAATGATGCTTCAGTTCGTATTCAGTGGCAAACAGGTTCTTAATATCAGAAGGTTTTTAATTACCAATCAACGATGCCTGATTTCCTGTAAAATGTTGATCCACCTTCTAATAATGATGTTTAAGTTTCTGCTAAATTCTGCGTCAGTTCCTGTTCAATAGCAATTAGGTGTCTACATAAAACAAGTAAAAAATGTGCCGAAGTGTCTGGCGTAATCGAGTTTTCTGTGCAGCCGCTACAGCATATAATCAAGGCCACCGAAAATAGATCTGTCCTTCGGTGGTCTCGGTATAATGCTGCACGAGCCGCTGCCCATGAAACTTGAACCACCCCCCGGTGGTGGCCTATCCTATATCGTTGCCAGATGCACGATTATGGCCAATTTTAACCTTAAATCAAATAAAAACTACTGAGGCTAGAGGGCTGCAATTTGGTATGTTTGATGATTGGAAGGTGGATGATCAACATACCAATTTGCAGCCCTCTAGCCTTAGTAATTTTTAAGATCCGAGGGCAGACAGAAATATTGAGGACAGAATAAAGTGTGGACGGACAGACGAAGCCAGCACAGTAGTTTTCTTTTACAGAAAACCAAAAAGTTCAATTACTTGTCAGATACTTTATTAAAATAAGTCTAATCCTTCGGGCCAGCCCTAGGAGAGCTGTTAATCAGCTCAGTGGTCTGGTAAAACTAAGCTATACTTACTTTTTTTTCTTAGGCAATGATGATGTTTGAATTATTACTTAACGAAGCTTCAGTTCCCAGTAAATGACGAATAGGTTCCTAACACAAATAGGTTAAATTACTGATAAAAATTCTTTAATACCGACGGAGTTCTTCGTTGGGCGAGTGGGTTCCGTTCTCAGCTAGCGCTCTGCTGGCCGCGAGTTCGAATCTCCGACCGGCCAATGAAGAATAAGAGTATTTCTGGTGATAGAAATTCATTTCTCGCTGTAATGTGGTTCGGATTCCACAATAAGCTGTAGGTCCCGTTGCTAGGTAACCAGTTGGTTCTTAGCCACGTAAAATAAATCTAATTCTTCGGGCCAGCCCTAGGAGAGCTGTTAATCAGCTCAGTGGTCTGGTTAAACTAAGGTATACTTAACTTACTAAATGGCGATCCATTACTATTAATGAAGTTAGAGCTCATACAAAATATGCTTCATTTCTGTTAAACGGCTAAAAGATTCCTAATGCAAAAAGGATCAATGAATTGCAAAAGATGCTGCGGATCCTACAGCTTGATGCTCCAGCTACTAATCATGATTTTTCAATTCTGGTTAATTAGCGCTCCAGCTCATGTTAAATGTCAAATAGCTTCTTCCCACAAAAAAAAAGGTTCAATTTATACTTGAAACTACTTGAGTTCCCATTAAACGACGATCCATCTTTTACTAACGAATATTGTTTAATTACTATGAAATGGCAATTAACCTCCAACAAAAAGAGAACTCTGCTACTGAGAAGGATACTTCATTTCCAGCAGAATGAAGATCCATCCAGTGATGATGATGTTTCAAGTCCTGCTAAAAATGTTCGTCTCTGCTGAATAGCAAACAGGCTACTGTTACTATAAAGTTTAATTACTGTTAACAGATACGTTGGTTGCCATTACATCATCTCCCAACGAACGATGTTAAAGGTTCTGATTAATGATGCTTAAGATGCTTCAGTGAGGAGTCATTTTCTAAGAATCATTCTTAATTTCCTGCTTAATGATGGTTCTGTCTTTGCTGAATGAGAAATAGTTTCCGTCTACATAAAGGTTCAGTTACTGGTAAAAGATGCTTCTGCTATTACAAAAAGAAGACTCCTTTACTAACATTTATGTTTAAATTACTGTTGAATAACGTTCCAGTTCCTGTTACGCGGCAATTGTGTCCTTGCAACAATACGGTTCAATTATCGCTAAAAGATGTTTCATTTCTCATTAAATGGTGAGTCATCCATCTACTTACATGATGTTCAGGTTCATGCTGAACAAAGTTCCAGGATCTTTTCAGTGATAAAAGATCCTTCAGTCCCTATTATATGATGATCCATCCACCGGTAGTGGTGTTTAAGCGCCTGGTAAATGGTTTTTTAGTCGTTCTTAAATGGCAAAATAATCATTCTAAAATAAGTGCACTTGCTCATAAGAGATGCATTGGTTATATTTAGACTATTATCCCTCTTGATAATGTTCAAGAACGTGCTGAATTAAGCTACAATTCCTGTTAATGGCATTGCTAAATAATGCTTCAAGGGTCTAT
Source organism: Macrobrachium rosenbergii (assembly GCF_040412425.1). Classification (NCBI taxonomy): domain Eukaryota; kingdom Metazoa; phylum Arthropoda; class Malacostraca; order Decapoda; family Palaemonidae; genus Macrobrachium; species Macrobrachium rosenbergii. The sequence goes on from NC_089743.1 coordinate 60,334,272, forward strand.
TAAAAGTCAACTGGGGTCAGGCTACAGAAAGTTTAATTACAGGTAAAAGCTGATTCTGTTTATAACAAGTAAAAAATGCGTCGAAGTTTCTTCTCCGCAGTCGAGTTTTCTGTACAGCGTATAATGCTGTATGAAACTCTCACCCACGGCCCATAAAACTCTCAACCGTGGCCCATGAAACTCACCTGCGGCCCATGAAACTTTCAGCTGCGGCCTGTGTTGTTGGCACCTATAGTGGTACCAACCAGACGCACGGTCATGGCCAACTTTAACCTTAAATAAAATAAAAAACTACTAAGGCTAGAGGGCTGGAATTTGGTATGTTTGATGATTGGAGGGTGGATGATCAACATACCAATTTGCAGCCATCTAGCCTCAGCAGTTTTTAAGCTCTGAGGGCGGACAGAAAAAGTGCAGCTGGACGGATAAGTGCCATCTCAATAGCTTTCTTTTACAGAAAACTAAAAAATGATGATCCATCAATTACCAGTTTTCAAGTTTCTGTTAAATAGTGCTTCAGTCCCTGTCAAATGGCAGATAGTTTCCAGCCACAAATAGATTACATTACTAGTAAACGATGCCTCAGTTCTCATTAGATGATGAGCCATCAACTTATAATGATCTTAATCTCTGCTGTACATTGTTAAATAACAATAAACTCTTACCCAAAGAAGATTCAATTACTGATAAAAAATGCTTCAGTCGCTACAGAATAATTCATCCACTAATAACGATTTTAAAGCTACCATTAAAAATTTTCTGTTAATTGACATACAGGAGCCTATTCCAAGGCGATTCAGTTACCGGTAGAAGACGATGTAGTTCCTACAAACTGATGATCTATCTTTAAATAATTATGTTTAAGATCCTGGCAAAAAATGCTGCAGTCATGTGTATTGAAAAAAACAAAGGCTCCTAGTACTGTACAGAACGGTTCAAGTATTGATTAAGAATTCACTGTGAATAAAGCTGGAGTTCCTGTTAAATGACAAATAGGATCGATCTCATGGCAGAAAGGTTCATTTGCTGATAAAACCTGCTTCATTCCTAGAAAATGAATATCAACATATTTTTAATGATGTTCAAGACCTTACTCAACGCTCCGGTCTCAGCTGAATGGCAATTAGTTCCGACTATTGGAACGTTGAGTTACTGGGAACAGGTGCTTCTGTTCGTACGAAATGATGATCCCTATCTTAGTGATTATTTTTAAATTACCACTCAATAATTATTTAATTTTTGGTAAATAGAATATAATGTAGGATTTAGGACCAAGACCAAGTACTGAGACCTATGAGGTTGTGAGAGAGGTGCAAAATAATGAGCAGGAACACAAGTACTGCTAGTTTATTGATGTTGTTTTAGATTTAGCTGGCCTTGTGCCAGCACGGGCTCTTGCTCCTCAAGCAGCCCGCATTATAAAGCGGCGTGCGGACGTCTGCGTACTTCGCAGAGACCGCGGGTACAAAGATTTACAGGTGACCTGAGGTCAAACTATTCTCTACAAAAAACAGGACAGGTACATACAGAAAACATAAATGATTAATAATGTCTGATGTGTTACAAAAATACTCCGTTACATGTACATAATGCATGGTCATTTGAACAGACAATAAAATATACAATTCACAATTCACAATATTAATGGTAATAGTATGTGTTCAGTCGACCCCAGGCCAAATGTGAAGGCACCGCAGAAAACAGGATGTTCATTACAGAGAACGCGTTGAGCGGGGACTTTACAAGGTCATTCCTCGCTGAAAGGGAAATTAAGAGTAGAAACGTTGGAAAGGTGTAACAGGAGGAAAACCTCACAGTTGCACTATGAAACAGTTGATAGGAGAGGGTGGAAAGAAAGATATAAGAAAGAGAATACGAACGTAGGTACAATAAAAGGAACAAAAGGGGTTGCAGCTAGGGGCCGAAGGGACGCTGCAAGGAGCCTTAAGTGATGCCTAAAGTGCACCACATAAGGTGCACTGACGGCACTAGCTCCTACGGGGTTAATTTTTTGTTGAATGGCAAAGAGGCTTTTAGTGCAAAAGATAGTTATTGAGAAAAGATGTTTTAGTGCTCACAAGGTGAAGATTCGCTACTGATAATATTGATACAAGATGCTTTAGTTCTTACAGAATCGTAAGTAAAGTAAGTATATCTTAGTTTAAAATCGTAAGTTCCTGCTACTGTCATGGGATGGACCCTCGACAAGAAGGTTCGGTTACTAAATAAAAGAAAAGATGCTAAATTTCCTTCAAAATTATTCATCTTCTAATAATGATGTTTAAGTCCCTAGTTAAGATTGCTTCTTTCCTTTTGTGGGTACAGTTCTTACTGAATTATAAATTCATCTAATCATAACGATATTTAAGATCATGCTAAATAATGCTTCAGTATTGTTAAATGTAAATAAGATCCTATTGCAAAAAGGTTCAATTACTAATAGACTGTGCTTCATTTCCTATAAAATACTAACACGTCTAATATTTATGATGTTTAAGGTCCTGCTAAATAGTGCTTCAGCTCCCACTATATGGTGGTCATTCTACTAATGATGTGCAACCTCCTGCTAAATAATATTTCGAGTTCTGTTAATTAACAAATAGGATTTTTATATGAACAATTTCAAATACCGTTAAACGGAAGAGACCTTCCAACTACATGGAGAGTCAATATTAATAAATGACGGTTTGGTTCTCGGTAATTATAATCTTCCTCGCAGCAATTATGGTAAAGTTCCTATTAAATAACTATTCAGTTCCTATCAAATGGCAAATGGGATCTAACAGGTTCAGTTACTGATAAAAGATATTTCGGTTCCTATAAAATGATAAATCCGTCTGTTAGTAAGATTATTTAGGTTCTTGCTAAATGATTCCTCAGGAAAAATTCCAGTTCTCAATCATTACCCACAGCCTAACAATCATTTTAATTTTATAAGTTCCGATTAAATAATGTTTTTGTCCCTGGTGAATGGTAAAAATGTTTCCCTACAAAAAGGTTCAGTTACTGATAAACTGTGCCTCAGTTTCCTAAAAATAATGATCAATCAACTTTTGAAATGGTCGATAACAATGATATCCGAGTGGATCTTGTTTGTCCTCCCTCGGGTGACAGCAGGGGAGACATGACAAAGCCACCCAGACCCTGCAAACCGGGTTGTCTGTTCCATGTTGGGGCGGGGTAGGTAGTTGAACGGGAGGGTAGGGGAGACCTTGACCACCCACCTGCAAACATGTTTATCCTTCCCGAATGGGAGCCGGGTCGGTAGGGGATGGGGAGGGTAGGGGAGACAGCAGCACCAAGTTTCAACGGGCGTAGCGCACGCCAAGCTCGTATAAAATAATGGCCTGTCTGCTTATAATGAAGCTAAATTTATTTCTTATGGTCTACTTTGTGATCTGCATCTTGGAGTATATCACTCCCCACCCCTACCTCTGTATGTGCCTCATAAATGACGATGGTTTCCTCGGCTTCTCTGTCTTCCCGTCCCCTCCCAAAGTCTGTAATGCATGTAAAAGATTGGCTGGGTGTACTCCCTAATATTCTGGAGACATCCATGGCCCTTTCTAATGTTATTTCTGCTCCACTGAATCTGCATCACAAACTCTTCTGCTATTTCTTATTCCAGACCCCTTCACACAGCTTGTCGAGAACCACCCCAGCTTGGTTTCCAAAGTCACTGCCTTTTATTTTGACTTTTAAACAATTCATGGGTGACTACCTAGACTGATCTCTGAAAAATCTTTTCTGATTTGCCCATGGAACGTTCTGAAATATCAACTTTTTTATGGAACAGTTTGTCTGGCAGCAATAAGTCACCTACTGTACATGTTCTCCATATGGGTACATTTTTTTGTGTGCAAAATGCTCACTTGATATCTAATTCTCATTACGTAAACATCATCAGTTTCCTACATCTGCATACCCCCTTTCGTTTCCCACACCTACACAACACTTCCTTTTCTGCGCCAAAACACCTATCCCATTTTCCAAGCCCATGTTCGACATTTCTCACACTACCTATTCGCATCACACTGCTCTCTTACATCCCACGTCCACCATCCATGACTAACCCTTCTCCCCATGATCTCTCTCTCTCTCTCTCTCTCTCTCTCTCTCTCTCTCTCTCTCTCTCTCTCTCTCTATATATATATATATATATATATATATATATATATATATAACTTGGGAAAGTTATATTTTTTTTTATTTCTTTCCTGCTTGTCCATTAGCTGGAAAAAAGTAATTAGATTGAGCCTAGATTTGCAACTGTCCCAAACAGCTACATGGTAACGAGTAAGATCATCTGAATTATAATGTTTTGACCTAAAATTTTGTATGACCATATATTTTACTTTGTCGCGGTCTCATGTACACACACACACACACGTCATTATACGCCATTTCTCGCCTTAGAAGCAGATGATAAATAATTCTGCTTTAGATTTTTGCACCAATGATACAGGGCCGTGTATAGAGACGGCTCTGCAGTGATGTAGACAATACCGTCAGTGCGCACCCAAGACGATAACGTTTTTTTTACGCAATGCTAGTTTTTGTGGAAAAAACTTGTATTTAGAAACTCTTCGTATTTTTTTTAAACATTCCTCAAATTCCTCAATAACATTATCACATTCTTCGTCTTTCCTCCTGCCATCATGAAACTATTATTTATTTGTATATTACCTGAATCTTAATTAATGAAGTAGAGCATGCATTTCTTTGTCTTCTCCTCCAAGCCTATGACGAATCCATGTTTATAAAAATCTCTGAGCCATTTCTACCAGTTACAAAAATTTCCTTCATGTTGAAATTAGGATTGCTGACTAAAACATATAGTGGCACTGTTTGCCGTAGTTCAGTCAGAACAACTTCACAGTCAAATACCTTTGATACAAGCAAGGATGCAAGCAGTGGAATTCATGGGACTTTCAGGCTATGGAGTTTCAGCTCTCACTACGCTGCCCTGCCTATCGGCGAGACCAAAATCAGTATACTTTGTAATTTCCAATACATTACCTCGCTCAGTGTCAAATGTGGGTAGGTGGCTCAGAATTATTCAGAAAATTTTCCAGGAAGCCATAGTGCTGTGCGGCTGCTCACCACCAAATGTCACCTCAAAACAATTTCATCACTCCGGACAAGTAGCCTACTCAATTAATTTTATACTTAGTGTAAGACGCAACTCATTCAAAGCTCATTTGATTAAGCAGGGGCTGACTGAAGTTCCAAAAAACTAAAAGATTCAATATTTCTGTCATTTGATGAAAATGCGCAGAACTTGACAGCCTTCCTGCTAAAGAGGTGAGAAGGGCGGCGTCATTCAGTCCGAGTGTTCCAAAAGGTTAAGGAAAGATAGAGATTCTTTGTTACTAAAAAAAAAAAAAACACACACACACACACAAATGTTCACTTTCTCTGACAGTCAAGAAACACAATAGATACTCGGGTGACTCTGCATGTTTGCATGATGTTGGAAATTTCTACACAAACAGCAAAACAGTGTTTGATTTCCGCAAACTGGTGTTTTTATGTTGTTCCTCAATTTTGCACAAAATCTATTATCACTGTACTGTGCTCAATTTTACCAGCAGTTTACGTGTACAACTGCTGTAAAATCAATAGCGTCTCGCGATAGAAGGGCGAGAAAGCACAATTTAAGATCCTCAAGCAGCATCTGGCATACAAATTTGTCACAGTTACTCATCCAAAGAAATTCACTTGCAATGTGTGAGATAAACCGTTTACAGATGACGTAAGTAGTTTACATTATAGGAAATTCATGCAGAGATTCGGTCCTAAATCTATGAATGATGCTATCATCGCAATACTCCGAGAATAAACTAAGAAATGGGAAGGGGAAATCAAATTTGTTAAGGTGACGTTGTAACAAGAACTTGGAGTCCTTACTGAGAAACCAGAGCCCAGAGAGGAAGATTAGTCTATAGATTGATAATCTATAATTTGCGGGTGTTACAACGCAGTAGTTTTACAAGCATTGTTTTGAACTAATATTTTTGGCATTTATGGAAGCCATCCCTCAAAACGGCAAATAAACACTTGTTTTGGAAAAGACTGGAGAGAGACAGTCTGTGGGAATTTTCTTTGCGGAACTAAACAGAATATGCGCCAGATGACAGAACGTATATGAATTAGTAGGTATTTTCTTTGCGGAACTGAACAGAACACGCACCAGAAGATGGCAGTGTAAGGGCGTCAAACCGCCTCTCCATTCCATATGTTTCGGTCTACTTTTGTACATTAATCATGTTGTATTTGTCACTTGTTATTGTTTCAGATTTTTTATGTATCTCATTATATGTATCATTCTACGGCCTATTCGCCGATATATATATACTGCCTTGTACATGTTCTGTAATGCTCTGTATGTCATTTTGTCTTTCAACAAACACAATTCTGTACGGACACTGCGTGGGGCCGTAGGTCGTCCGCTTTTCGCATTATAAGTACCTGCTGTGAACAATAAAGAATCAGTCTCACTTCTGGCCTTTTTTGAACCTCACACTGGTGACCACAGGAAGCAACAGGTAGCGCAGTTTTGGCCCAGCCATTAACGGACTAATTACGGCCACAGCCTACCATCCAGAGAGCCTTTAACGGACTAAACATGGCATCAAGTTTAGGCCTCGATAGCTTCTTCCCTGGCGGAAACTGTGCCATTAACAGACTAAATATGGAGTACCCAACAAAGGGAACGTTTTGGCACTACAATCAGCACCATTAACGGACTCAACACAGCGCATTTTCCTGCATTTTGGTGCATGAGAAGTAAAGATGGCAGAAGATGAAATTAAATGTAAACATGTGAGCATCATCTGTACGCCTCTCTCGCTGACAAAAGCAGATGCGGTCAAACTCCCTCAGTTTTCGCGCGAAAACACGGCATCATGGTTCCAGTGCGCAGAAGTACACTTCCACATGGTGCGCATAACAGATGATGCAAGCAAGTCCGACATCACCATGGTGGCACTCCGGTAGAGGTGTTCAACAGGATATCCCCCTGGCTCGATGTGCATGCAGACGAAGTTACATACGCGGCATTAAAAGATAAACTAATCAAGACCTACTCCATGCTTGTGACGGAAAGAGCACAGTGCACACGCGACTTGGCATCCCAGCCCCTCAGAGAAGCATTACCCAGAGAGGCCTAGGACAAATTGCAGGGGCTCATAACATTACCAGGCTGAGATGAGAACGGGAGGACAAGGAAAATCGACCTCGCAAGGGCGATCTTCCTTCGACGCCTCCCGCAGGTAGTGAGGATCCAGATAAGGGACGCCGATACCCTCAACACCAGGACATTAATAGACATCGCCCAGAACATGCCACCACCCTTGCATCTGCCGCCCTGGAAGCCTGCAGCCTGATGGAGAGCAACAACGACGACAGAGAGATAACATCGTTTTCAAAAAGAAACCAAAAGAGAACAGAGGGAAATCATTTGCACCGTGGTGCTTCTACCACAAGAAATTTGGAGCCAAAGCAAAGTACTGCAAACACCCCTGTTCCTTTCCAAAAAACGACTTCAGCAGTCACAAGTAACAGCAGTGGCTGCAAAACTGATCTCCCCCCGACCAGCAGGCTTTTTCATCAAAGATGGAATCTCCAAGCACCACCTGCTGGTAGACACGGGGGCAATACAGTCTGTCTTCCTGCCAGCAAAGGAAGATCTTAAGAAGAAATCTGACTCAACAAACGCCCTCATCACAGCAAACGGGACACCCATCTGCACATACGGCACGACACGGATCATCTCCATCCTGGGCCGCAGATACCACTGGCCCTTCGGCATTGCGAATGTTAAGTTCCCGCTGCTGGGTGCAGATTTCCTAGGACACCACGGACTTCTTGTCGATGTCGGAAGGGAATGACTACTGGACACAAGAACCTGCCACTCCCGCCAACTCGCCAAAGGACCAGGGATGCCCGCCATCTGCTCCACAGCCTCCAGCAGCTACACGTCCCTCCTACAGGAATTTCCAGACGTGTTTAAACCGGAGCTAAGACAGTCACCAGGGGCTTCAGCAAAGCACAGCATATTCCATCACATCACCACAACAGGCCTACTAACTCATGCGAAGTTCCGGCGCCTGTCCCCACAAAAGCTACAAGACACCAAATGGGCCTTCACAGAGATGGAACAAATGGGCATCCGCAAAAAAGCATCAAGCCCGTGGGCATCACCCCTTCACATGGTAAAGAAAGCAGATGGTTCATGGAGGCCATGCGGAGAATAGCGCCGCCTAAACGCAGTCATGACACCAGACCACCACCCCTCCCAAACATGCGGGACCTGACGAGCACACTCCATGGGGCAAAGATCTCCTCCAAAATGGACCTGCTCAAATCATATTTCCAAGTCCCTATGCACCCCGATGACGTCCCAAACACCGCAATGATAACACCCTTCGGGACCTATACATTCTTCTATTCAACCTTTAGTCTCAGAAATGCAGGTGCCACATTCCAGCGACTGATGGACACCATTTTGGAGGACCTGCCCTTCTGCATCTGCTACATCGATGACATCCTGATCTTCTCCAGGTTGCCCAAGGAACACCTTTGACACGTCCGGGCAGTTCTAAAACATCTACAGGAGAGCGGCCTAGTGGTGAGGTTAAACAAGTGCATCTTCGGGAAGGAAAAAATAGATTTCCTCGGACACGAAATCTCACCTGCAGGAGCACGTCTGATGGCATCTAAGGTGAAGGCCGTAGAGAAGTTCCCAGAACCCCAAAACATCAAGGCCCTGCAGGAGTTTCTGGGGATGATAAATTACTACAGGCAGTTCATCCCCAACATCACCTGAATCATGTACCCACTAACATCAGTCCTGAAGGGAAAGCCAAAGGCGCTGACCTGGGAAACTCTGCAGCAGAAGGCATTCAGGGAAATGAAGGGAGCCCTTGCCAGTGCCACGACTCTGACACACCACAACCCCGCAGCTGCCCTCAGGTTAACAACGGACACCAGCAACATCACCTATGGTGCAGTACTGGAGCAGGTGGTGAACGGCGCCCCTCAGCCCTTGGCTTTCTTCAGCCGGAAGTTCTCACCAGCTGAAAACCGCTACAGCGCCTTTGACAGGGAACTGCTGGCTATCTACCAGGCCATAAGGCACTTTAAGTACCTGCTGGAGGGCACTGAATTCACCATCCTGACAGACCACAAACCCCTGGTACACACCTTCACAAAGCAGGGAGATACACGGTCGGCAAGACAGCAGCGGCACCTAACCGCCATCTCAGAATTTGGCTGCATCATCAAATATGTCCCTGGGAGAAAAAACCCAATAGCCGATGCCCTGTTGAGAGTAGAAATAAACTCCCTCCAGCTTGGCATCGACTAGAAAGACCTGGTGAAGGAGCAAGCAGCGGACCCTGAAACGGCAGCCTACAGAACATCACTGATGGCACTGAAGTGGGAAGACGTGCCCTTAGGAAACCCCAGAACTACACTCCTCTGCGACACCAGAACAGGCCACCCTTGCCCCCTTGTGCCAGCTTCGAGGAGAAAGAAGGTGTTCGACGTGATACACAGTCTCTCCCATCCTTCAGGGCACACAACGGCATGCCTTATGACCAACAAGTTCGTCTGGCACAGTATCAACAAGGACGTACGCCATTGGGCGAGGAACTGCATAGTGTGCCAGACAAGCAAAACATCTTGCCACATGGAATCAGGGATCGGCGAGTTTCCCCAACCATGTCAGCGCTCCACATCGACGTCGTTGGCCCCCTTCCGCAGTCTGGAGGAGCAAGATACCTCCTGATGATTATAGACTGCTCCACCCATTGGCCCGAAGCAACCCCCAATAAGGAGGAATCCACAACGTCATGCGCAGAGGCCCTTCTCTCCAGCTGGATCAGCTGCTTCGGAGTGCCTGATAGCATCACCATGGACAGGGGCCCTGCCTTCCTCTCAGAACTCTGGGTCTCCCTGGCACGTCTGATGGGCTCGAAGCTGCACAGCACAATGGCGTACAACCCTGCAGTGAACAGCATGATCAAGAGAGCCCACCCCTCTTTTAAGGCAGCTCTCATGGCACACTGCACCAACGAGAACTGGAATACACAGCTCCCCTGGGTCCTCTTGGGTCTTCGCACCACACCTAAAGCAGATGGCAATGCCTCCCTGACCAAAAAAGTATACGGGGAAACACTGGTTGTGCCTGGAGAATTCTTCCCGCTGTCAGCTGGGGCGCAGATACGCCCCTCCCGAGGTTGAGGGAACTCTCATGGATGTTCGCTCCCTGCCATAGAACCTTCACCGACAGGACCAGCAGATACAACCCACCCGCCTTAGACTCCTGCGCCTATGTCTTCGTCAGGGTGGATGCTTGTCGGCCGCCCTTAACCAGGTCCTACAGGGGGCCCCACAGAATCATCAGGGGGTGGCCTAAAGCATTCCTGCTGGACATCCACAAGCGTGAGGACTGGGTAATGATTGACAGGCTAAAACCAGCGTTCCTGTTGGACAACGAAATCAGCGAGGAGACAGGCAAGTGACCCAGAGTTCCCCCTCAGCAACACTCCGCAGGAACAGCCGCCCCCACGCCGAAAAGAGGTCCAGGTCTGCCCAGGAAACAGCCCGCGCCAGAACCAGAGGTTGCACCCACACCCCGCCCGCAGTTCTCGAAAGTAGTGGCCCACTCAAGTTGCCGCAGCGCCTCCACGATTGATGTGTCATCCAATAATTTCTCGCATAATTATTGTCTTGGGGGAGTATTGTAAGGGCGTCAAACCGCCTCTCCGTTCCATGTGTTGCCTCTGCATTTGTACATTAATCATGTCGTCTTTGTCACTTATTGTTTCAGATTCTTTGTGTCTCATTATATGTATCATTCTACGGCCTATTTCGCCGATATATATATATATATATATATATATATATATATATATATATATATATATATATATATATATATATATATATATATATATATATATGTCTTTGTACATGGTCTGTAATGCTCTGTAGCCTATATGTCATTTCATACTTTCAACAAACAATTCTGTACGGACGCAGCGGGGGCCTGCAGGTCGTCTGCTTTTCGCATTATTAGTACCTGCCGTGAACAATAGAGAATCAGTCTCACTTCTGACCTCAGAACAGAATTAACAGGAATTTTCTTTGCGGAACTGAACAGAACACGCGCCAGAAGATGACAGACCGTATATGAATTAGTGGGAATTTTCTTTGCGGAACTGAACAGAATACGCGCCAGATGACAGATCGTATATGAGTCAGTAGGAATTTTCTTTGCGGAACTGAACAGAATACGCGCCAGATGACAGATCGTATGAGTCATGAGTCAGTAGGAATTTTCTTTGCGGAACTAAACAGAATACGCGCCAGAAGATGACAAAACGTATATGAATTCGTAGGAATTTCTTTGCGGAATTTGAACAGAATACGCGCCAGATAACAGAACATATATGAATTAAACATGTTAACCAAACAACAAAGACAATACCTTCATTCTTATGATCAGGGGCCTTTCGTTCCTTTTGGTACCGCACTTAAACGTGAGAGGAGAATCGTGGAAATGGCAGTGGTATGATAAAGATCATATATATTTTAATTGTATGCTACCTCTGGCTCAAGGCCTAATGTTTGCTAGCGTTGTATATTCCGACAGCATAAATAGGAATACTTGCTTTTATAAGTAAAAATACTTGTTTTTTAAGTTACCTTGGTATTAACAAATATACATCTGATGGGATGATAAAAGGCAAACGAGGATTACAAACGTAATTTTGAAAACGATTATACATTTAACTGGCTTCGATTGCGTGGTTTTATAGATGGCAGCAGCACAGCAGACAAAGCAATGCTCCTCGACCTCGTAGGCTCGTACCAACGGCAACAACAGTGACAGAGTGAGAAAGTCGTGCTCCCCTGCTACCTAACGTCAAGGTAAATAAGAAGTAAACCATCAATTGTTAAACGTTTCTTGACGACTGAATCCTTATTAGGGATATGTGGAAATTAACTGTCATGAAGTTGGGTCATGTTATTGATGTGTTAGATGTACTGTTGAGAAATCTCTCGGTAGGGAAATGTCCCTTTCTAAGAGACGAGAGAGAGAGAGAGAGAGTTGGTGGCGAGTCTATTTTTATTTCACTCTGGAATTTCAGGTGGTCTCGGGAATTTTAAGAAAGTCGTTTCAAATAAGCGTGATGCCTAATGAACATTTTTCAGTATTTATTCTTGATGATATAAGGGGTTAATCAGGCGAAGCTGAGTTTGCATTGTGGAATATTCTACTCTTTACTCGGCCGCCTGAAATTCTCTTATATTCAAATGTAATCTCACGCAATTTGACGGTCGTGCTATTGGCTGCTTGTCAGAGTGCGGCATTTAATATACGTTTGCTAAATAAAGATTTTTATGTAATTTTACCCAAGTAGCTTATGACAGAAGGAGAGGCTAAATATATTGAAGCAGTATCAAGGCCAGGCAGTTTCGTACTGGTTGAAGTTAGGCCTAGACTAAGGGCCTCGTGCTCTACCCTGTTAAGCCAAGATTGAGAGCTGCTGTTCACAATAGCCTATCAAGTCTAAATACACAGCTTTAATGCTATGCTACATGATTTTCAATGTAAATACCCCACATGAACTATATATTTTTCTGGTAAAACTGCAGGGTAGTCCCGCATGGACTGCCATGTTGTTGTTATGGAATGGGCCAATTCTAAGTACTAGCTCTGCGCCTGTTTTTACCTTGGAAAATGGTTTTTTCTACACTTTTAGGGCGTCTGATACTGGCAGTGAGTTTGTTGTCAGCCAACTGTTATTTGCCCCCTAACTACTCAACAGTAAAGGGGATTGTGGGAATTCTGGGTTTTGGTTGGGGGAGAACACAGAAATGGAGCGGACATGTTTACGTTGGGGAGGCCCCCGCTGGAGGGGAAAAACGAGAGGGAGCCTTTCACCAACAGGAGGGAGTTAAATGCATTTTGCTGTGTTTAGTACTGGCATCGGCAGGATGGAATGTCCCTTCGCCGTGTTTAGTACTGGCCGGGTGGGGGAGACCCATACGTTAACAAGTTATTGCACTTGCTGGACGGCATGTGAACCGTTCCAAACAGATGTACCCGTGCTGTCTTGTGAAGATCGCTTATGGAAATCCCTTGTTGGATGGACTTCAGGGATTAATTACAGGTTAATTACATTCGTGTGACAAAAATTAAAGATGAATCCATAATTGGCAACCAAAAAACTGTAGAAAATGTCAAGTTAGAAGGAAATTGCTGCAGAATGGTTCTGTGCATGCACAAGTCATTAGGGAGCCATATGTTCAAGAAGGGATTGGCTAAGGAAACCTATTACCAAAGGAACTATACTAACCTAATATACCGTAACCTAACCTAGCCCCCCGAACCGTCCGGTGAAGGAAACCACATTTTACCAAAACCTACCCCATAGTACTGTGTAGGCGTGATAGCATTCCAGGATGGCCAGCATATGAAAACACCTGTTCTGATGTTAATTACAGGTTAATTACAGTCAACTGCCAAAAAAATGGTAAATTACTAATAGGTAATCAAAATACTACAGGAAAAGTCAATTTCCTATACCATTTTTCTCTACTGGTTAGCCTGTCTTGCATTTTATGCATTTATAACTGTGGCTGTCACAAACCATTTGTTATTTATTCATAGATATTGATAGAAAAAAATGCAATATGTAAATTACAAAAGAATCAGTTGGAAAAAATTACATAGTTCAACGATAATAATAAAAAAATTTACGAAGCATGAAAATATTGCACGTACGGTTAGGCTAAAGATATGCATCCTAACCTAACCTAGGGTGCCAAGTAGCCTATATTCCTGGCCCTAGTGGTGAAGATCTCCAAGTCAGTTTTTATTTGAAACAATTGCATTCCAGAGTTGAAAATATGATTGTCTTGTGCTTTAGTGAGTTTTTGAGTGTCTGTGACAGTCATCTTGGTAGTGAATTACTAGTTTTGATGATGCTTGACCTCCCTGTGTCTTGTAATTATGGAGGAACCAAAGTGGGAACCAGGAGTTTTGGGTGCGGGAAAACAAAAGATGTGAATTACAGGGATGTATTTGATCTAATGCATTGGGTCCTATCCTGGCAACCCTGCCCCCAGCCTAATCAAACATAAATTGAAATAAAAGTTGAAATAAACATGGTTGCCACCTGACTTAACCTAAGCACCAGGTCCTTACCAGGCTGGGGAGGGGAGCTTTGCCTTCTGGATTACCCCCATTGAACCTAATCTATGGTTATTGTAAATTGAAATAAATGATAGGGTTATGACTTAATCTAATCCTACATGGCCTAGGGGGCTTGGTCCCCTCTTGACCCTCCACTTAACCTAGTAGATGGTGTCACTTTGAAAATTTGTAATTTTGTACATGCAACTTACCCGTCAGATATATACTTTGCTATAGTCTCCGGCGTTCCCGACAGAATTTCAAAACTCATGGCACACGCACAGGTAGGTCAGGTGATCTACCATACCCGCCGCTGGGTGGCGGGAATAGGAACCATTCCGTTTTCTAATCAGATTTTCTCTGTCGCTGGTTCCGGCAACATCTGTTGTTGGTTCCTCCTGCTTTGATTTTCGTTTCTCGCTTGCTGAGGATCTGTTTTGGCCTGATTTTGGTGACGTATTGGATCTTTGGTTTGGCATACGCTATTGTGGACTGTTTTTTGATTTGCTTTTGGATTGTTCATTAAGATGTCTGATGTTAATGTTTCGCCTGTGTTCCGTGTGTGTGCTAGGCAAGAGTGTAAGGTGAGGTTGCCGAAAGCTGGTAGACCCTCACACTGTATGTATGAGGTGTAGGGGAATGATTGTTCTTGGACAATAGGTGCAAGGAGTGTGAGAAGTTGTCTGTTCAAGAATGGAAGGTTTTGACTTCTTATTTGAAGAAGCTCGAAAAGGATAGAGTTAGGAAGGCTTCCTCCAGAAGCTCGAGTAGGTCTCGCTCTGCTGAGCACGAAGTAGAGATTAATACAG
The DNA here is from genome assembly GCF_040412425.1 of Macrobrachium rosenbergii. NCBI lineage: Eukaryota > Metazoa > Arthropoda > Malacostraca > Decapoda > Palaemonidae > Macrobrachium > Macrobrachium rosenbergii. The sequence continues at coordinate 60,349,293 of NC_089743.1, forward strand.
TAGACTCTCCTAATCATTTGGTTTCAGCCCCTTCTCCCTTCATCGAACCTGTGGATTCGTCCTCTGAAATGGCTGCGATGAAAGCGGAACTTCTTCGGATGAAATCGCAACTGCGTGCGATGAAGGAAGGTAAGAGTGATAGTGATATGTGCAGTGTCCCCAGTGCAGTGGAGGGGGCGTCTGATCGGCTCCGCATTGCTCCTAGGCCTAGACCTCTTCCAAACTCCCAGGACCAGTGGAGGAGGAATGTCGAAAGCCGCAGGGAGGATGTAGAGCATCCCCAACGATCAGGCGTCCCTTCGGCAGATCCTGTAGTTGCGTCCCAGGCTGCCTTGGATCGCCATAGAAAAGGCATCCTGAAGAAGTATTTCTCGTCTTCTGACGCGTCTTCTCCGAGGCGCGGTTGGAGTTCGGCTGAGGAGTCGCACCCTCTGAAGAGATCCTGGAAAGCTCCTAGAGTTGAACTTTTGGACTCGAGCCCTGAGCACTTCCCGGAGGATTCTCCTATAGTCAGGAAGAGAGCTCGTAGATCCCCCTCCTCCTCTCCAGCAGGAGTTAAGGATTCGTCGAAGAAGATTTTGATCGGCCTCCAGGAGCAGTTATCGGCACTTGTTGGATCTCTTGCAAAGGATACCTTGTCTCGTAGGAAGGATGACTTTCTTCCTATTAAGAGTTCCAGGAAGCTCTCTTCTTCAACTCGTCGCTCTTCTCCTGCCAAGCTTCCTTCTACTAGCAAGTTTGTTCATGACACTTACCTGCCAGATATATATATAGCTGTATTTCTCCGAAATCCGACAGAATTTCAAAACTCGCGGCACACGCAGTGTGGCCAGGTGGTTAGTACTCATTCCCGCCGCTGGGAGGTGGGAATCGGGAACCATTCCCATTTTCTATTCAGATTTTCTCTGTCGCCGGTACTGTTAACATCTGTTACAGTACCTCCGCCTCTGGATTTTGTTAACTTGCATATTTCCACTTAAGTATTCTCTTGACTTTTGGTTTTGGATCTTGGACTGTGGATTGGCACACGCTTTTTTTTGGACTGTTGTTGATTTTGCTTATGACTTCTCTTTAAATATGTCTGGTTCTAGTTCTGCTAGTTTTCGTGTATGTTGCATGAGTGATTGTAAGGTGAGGCTACCAAAGCTTCGGTAGACCCTCACCGGTTTGCTTGAGGTGTAGGGGCATGTTTGTCTAATAGATGATCGATGTAAGGAGTGTGAACCTTTATCGGATGCGAGCTGGAAGTCTTATGATTCGTATGTTCGCAAGTTGGAGCGTGACAGGGTCAGGAGGTCTTCCTCCAGGAGTGTGTGCAAGAGTCAGGTTATTTCCTCTCCTGATAATCCTAATGTAGTTGATGTTGCACCTGTCCCTGTGGTTTTGCCTTCGGGCCCTGATGTTGTGTCTGCGGAGGGTTTGGCCCTGGCGGAGATCATGAATTCCATCCGTGCGCTCGAAAACAAAGTGACATCTCTTCAAAGTGTTGTGAAGTGTAGTGCTCCCCCAGTGTTGTGGAGGGGGCGTCAGATCGCCCCATAATGCTTCTAGGCCTGGACCGCTGTCAGACTCCCAGGACTCAGGAGAAGGCATGTCGAAAGCCGCAAAAGAAGGTTACGGGGCTTCCCACCGATCTGACGTCCCTTCGGCAGGTCCTGTTGTCGCTTCCCAGGCTGCCAGAGATCGTGCTTCGGCGCGCATTCTCAAGGACTGCTTTTCGTCCTCCGAGGCGTCCTCCCCTCGTAAGGGGTGGAACTCTCGTAAGGACTCTCGTCCTCTGAAGAGGAGCTGTGTTCAAGAGGACGCTTCTCGTCAGTCTTCTTCGTCTGCTTGGTATCTTGAAGCTTTTCCACCGCAGAAGAGGACTAGGATTTCGTCTGATGAGGACGTTTCTGAGCGCCCCAGTCGCTCTAAGGAGAGAACCTTTCTTGCACCTGTGAGGAAGAAGAAGGCGTCCCCTCGCCCATCGTCTTCCCACAGGATTGTCTCTCCCCCCAGACTTGATTCTTCTCCATCTAAGAAGATTTTGTTGGAGATGCAGCGGCAGTTGTCTTCTCTTATTGCTGAGAGGGACTCTGCTCCTCGTCGTCGCAAGGACTTGACTTTGCCTGTCAAGAGGTCCAGGAAGTCTCCTTCTCCTGCTCCTTTTTCTTCGTCTCCATCTCCTGTGTCGTCGCCTTGTCACCCTCTTAGCTCTCAAGTTCCCCGTCGTGACGCTTCACGAGCTGCTTCCCGGGACGCTTCGGTTGCCGCTCTTCAGGACGCTTCTGTGCAGGACGCTCTTCTGGTTTTTGGGCGGGACGCCCGTGTGGACGCTCTTCAGGACGCTCTCCAGGACGCTCCTCAGGACGTCCCTTCGGTTGCTCTTCAAGACGTTACGGAGCATTCTCTTTCGTCTGGGAAAAGAAGATCTCTTCTTCGTATCGGACCTCAAGGCCTTCGTTCCCCTAAAGTGTTGGGTGACTCGGTTGTTTCTCCGGCTGTGGCGGGAGAGGTTTCTGGCGAATCGGATCCTGCTGACGTCGAGCCCTCGTCTGCTTCCTCTACTTCCGATTACCAAGTTTTGACCGGATTGCTTAAAGACTTGTTCGGAGACAAGTTTAAACCCTCGGCTCCTCTCTCTCCGTTTTCTCAGTTAGCTTCTTCCAAAGCGAGGAGAGCGCCGGGGTTTTTGAAGATGACTTCTTCGTTGGCGACCAAGAGGGCTTTTAAGAAAGTCAACGTGTGGATGGAGGAACGGAAGTCCCATGGCAAGACCTCTTTCGCAGTGCCTCCGTCTAAGCTTTCCGGCAAGGCTGGTATGTGGTATGAGACGGGAGAGGATATCAGTCCTAGAGTTCCTTCCTCTTCTCAAGGGGATTTCACCAGTCTTGTCGACGCTCCCAGAAGGTCGCATCTGTCTACTGCTAAGGTTTCTTGGACTTTGTCAGAGACAGATCATCATCTCAAGGGTCTCTTCTGCACCATGGAGGTGTTTAATTTTTGGACTGGTGCTTGGGAGCTTTAGATCTTAAGCTTCGAGCTCTGATTCAATTAGCCTGGGGAGCTCTCTAGTGTCCTTAACTGTATGGACAAGGCAGTCAGGGATGGATCTGAAGAACTGGCGTCTCACTTTTGGTACGGGCCTCTTAAAGAAGAGGGCCTTGTTTTGCGACTTCACATCTAAGTCTGTCTCTCCTTCGCAAAGGGCAGAGTTATTGTTCGCCCCTTTGTCCAACCATCTGTTCCCCCAGTCTTTGATTCGGGACATCTCCTCAAGTCTTAAGGAGAAGGCCACGCAAGATCTGCTGGCTCATTCTTCGAGACGTCCTCCAGCTTCTTCTTCAGCTTCAGTTTTGTCCGCCAGGAAGAAGAAGCCCTTTCGCGGAGGAACTTCTTCCTCTAGATCGTCTCCGCGAGGAAGAGCTTTCACCAGAGGAGCGGCCCCCTCAAAACCTAGGGGAAAAAAGTGACTCCTTACGCCTCCAGACACCAGTAGGAGCCAGGCTTCTTTATTTTGCGGGAGCCTGGAGAACGAAAGGGCCGGACGCATGGTCGCTAAGTGTTCTAGAGAAGGGTTACAAGATCCCCTTTCTCATGTTGCCACCCCTTTGCACGTCGCCCAGGGATCTGTCGCCTTCTTACCACCGAGAGAAGCAACAGATTCTTTTAGACCTCCTGGAGCAGTTGATAGAGAAGAGAGCCGTGGAACAAGTTCTGAAGTTGGATTCTCCGGGGTTCTACAACAGGCTATTCTTAGTCCCGAAACAGTCGGGAGAGTGGAGACCGGTCTTGGATGTAAGCGTCTTGAATCGCTTTATTTCGAAAGAAAAATTCAAGATGGAAACGCCCCAGTCAGTTCTCGGGGCTTTAAGACCAGGAGACTGGATGGTCTCTGGACTTACAGGATGCGTACTTCCATGTTCCCATACATCCTCAGTCAAGGAAGTACCTGAGGTTTGTGCTGGGGGGACGAGTCTTCCAGTTCAGAGCTCTCTGCTTCGGTTTGAGCACTGCTCCCATGATCTTCACGGTGATCATGAAAAATGTTGCGAGGTGGCTTCACCTGGCGGGTGTTCGTGTTTCGTTCTACCTGGATGATTGGCTCATACGAGCCTCTTCTCGGGGGAAGTGTCTGGAGGACCTGACTTTGACGCTGAATTTGACGAAGTCCCTGGGACTTCTTGTGAACCAAGAAAAGTCCCATCTGATCCCGAAGCAGTCCATCGTCTATCTGGGGATTCAGATGGATTCAGTGGCTTTTCGAGCTTTTCCATCCCGAGAACGGCAACTGCTTTGCTTAGAAAAAGTTTTGTCCTTCCTAGGGAAAGAAACATGCTCGGTGAGGAATGGATGAGTTTGCTGGGGACCATTTCCTCGCTGGAGAAGTTTGTTTCCTGGGGAGGCTTTCATCTCAGACCGCTCCAGTTTTTCATGGCGGAGAACTGGAGGGACAAGGAGAATCTGGAAGAGACTTTGACGATATCTCCTTTAATCAAGGATCATCTGAGGTGGTGGTTCGACCCCTTAAAGCTTGCGGAGAGGGGTTTCTCTTAAATCTTCAGAGCCCCGACCTAGTGTTGTTTTCCGACGCGTCCAGGGAAGGATGGGGAGCAACACTAGGAGGGGAGGAAGTGTCAGGCACCTGGAGAGGGGAACAGGTGTCCTGGCACATAAATCTCAAGGAATTGGGTGCTATCTTTCTGGCCCTTCAATTCTTCGAAGACCAAGTTTCAGGCAGAATTGTCCAAGTAAATTCGGACAATACCACAGCTCTAGCGTACCTCAAAAAAACAGGGGGTACTCGATCTCGTTCCCTGTTCATCCTAGCGAGGAGATCCTGCTTTGGACTCGGGGTCGGGGGTCACTATTCTCACGAGGTTCATTGCGGGCGTGGAGAATATCCGAAGCGGACCTTCTCAGTCGGCAACATCAGCTTCTACCGACCGAGTGGACCCTTCACAAGGAGGTATGTTTAGAGTTGTGGAGGATATGGGGACGTCCTCTAGTGGACCTCTTTGCTACGTCCAGGACGACAAGACTCCCCCTTTATTGCTCTCCTGTCCTAGACCCAGGAGCGGTAGCCATAGACGCGCCCTCCTCTGGGACTGGAAAGGCCTCGACCTTTACGCTTTCCCTCCCTTCAAGATCCTGGGAGAAGTGATAAGGAAATTTGCAACGTCAGAAGGAGCAAGGATGACTTTAATAGCCCCCTTCTGGCCAGCAGCGGATTGGTTCCCAGAGACCTTGGCCTTCCTAGTGGACTTTCCAAGGACGCTTCCACTGAGGGTGGACCTTCTCAGGCAGCCGCATTTGAAAGGTTCCACAAAAACCTCTCCGCTCTGAGTCTGACTGCGTTCAGACTATCACAAAGCTGGCTAGAGCAAGAGGTTTTTGAGAGCTGTGGCAAAGGCCATCGCCAGTGCCAGGAGACCTTCTTCGAATGCGGTCTACCAGTACAAGTGGGCTGTTTTAGGAAATGGTGCAGGAGTAAAGGAGTTCCTCGACCACGACCTCTGTACCACAAATAGCTGACTTCCTTTTTTATCTCAGGCATAAGAATAAACTGGCAGTCTCGACTATTAAGGGCTATAGGAGTATGCTATCGGCAGTCTTTAGGCACAGAGGCCTGAACTGCGACAACAAGGATATTCACGATCTACTGAGATCCTTCGAGACTGTCAAAATTCCTCAACTCAGGACGCCTTCTTGGAATCTGGACGTTGTCCTGAAGTTTCTTATGTCAAGTGCTTTTGAACCTCTGTCTTCAGCTTCCCTCAAGAACGTGACTAGGAAAGCTGTCTTCCTAACGGCTCTGGCGACAGCTAAGAGGATTAGTGAAGTGCAAGCCATTAGCAAGCATATTGGCTTTAGGGTCCTAATGCTGTATGCTCCCTAAATCCTTTGTTCTTAGCCAAGAACGAAAATCCTTCAAACCCTTGGCCCAAGTCGTTTGAGATCAAAGGTTTGACGGAGATGCTTGGGCAGGAGTCAGAAAGAGTCCTGTGTCCTGTCAGGGCTCTCAAGTTCTACTTAGCCAAGACCAAGAAGACTAGAGGCTCATCAGACAGTCTGTGGTGTTCGGTGAAGAGACCTGATCTTCCCATGTCTAAGAATGCCTTAGCATTCTTTTTAAGAAGTACTATTAGAGAGGCTCATTCCTCCTGCCTAGAAGGTGACATGAGACTTCTGAAAGTAAAGGCTCATGAAGTAAGAGCTATCGCGACTTCGGTGGCTTTCCAAAAGAATATGTCCCTGAATGATATTCTTGGTGCCACCTTCTGGCGAAGTAATTCAGTGTTCGCTTCGCATTACTTGCGGGATGTGAAGACGACATTTGAAGACTGCTCTTCGCTGGGACCATACGTTTCCGCAGACACGATGTTGGGAGAAGAGGGCAATACTCATCCTATCCTTTAGGGGTTAGGTAGTATTTTTTAATCTTGTTGTTGTATTTTTTGGTTGTTGGGTGGCCATTGAGATGGACGTCCCAATTTTTTAGCCTATGTTAGGTTCATTGCCTTAGATAGGTCGGTCAGGTGGTTGGTCGTTGCTCCTTTTCCCTCTCTGTATGGTCGCATGATCTAGTCCTATTGTGGTCACGCCCCCGTGGACAGGTCATCTAGATCTCTCCAGCTTTATAGGTCCCTACCTTGCTGGAGACTCTAGAAAAGCAGAAGCAGGCTTGGGTGACAGATAACCTCGAAGTCAGCTATGCTAACAGGTAAGGAACCAAGGCGTCAATCGCCTACATTTATTTGTTTCCTAAATCCTATTCTGTCTCTTCCCACCTCCAACGGTGGGATTCAGCTATATATATATATCTGGCAGGTAAGTGTCATGAACAAAATGATATTTTAATAATAAAATAAGGTTTGTTCATACTTACCTGGCAGATATATATACTTTTAGTGCCCACCCGCCTCCCCTCTTGAGACAGTGGCACTAGAAAATCTGAATAGAAAATGGGAATGGTTCCCGATTCCCGCCTCCCAGTGGCGGGAATGAGTACTAACCACCTGGCCACACTGCGTGTGCCGCGAGTTTTGAAATTCTGTCGGATTTCGGAGAAATACAGCTCTATATATATCTGCCAGGTAAGTATGAACAAACCTTATTTTATTATTAAAATATCATTTTTCTTCGTCTTGTAGACGCTCTTCGCCGAGCAGGCACCCGTCTCCCAGCAGGCGCTCATCATCGGAGGGAAGCGCCTCTCCTTCCAGGCGCCGCCAAAGTGATCGCCGCAGTACTTCTCCTTTGGACAGGCGCTGTCTTCCAAGCTCCCTCCTTCCAGCAGACACCGCTCTCCTGCCAAGCGTCCCGCTTTAGGGCCTCTTCTCCTGGAAGGCTCTCATCAGTGGACAGGACCCCCCTCTCCTGTCAGGGCGCCCGTCCGGTGTCAGGCGCCATTCTCCTGGCAGGCGCTCTTTGTTGGACAGGAGTGCCTCTCCATCCAGGCTCGCTTCTCCTGATAGGCGCTCTTCTTCTTTTAAGCCTTCCTCTCCGCCTGCTGCATTGGAGGAAGTATCAGAGGAGGAATCTCCTAAGGACGCTGGAGTTTCAGATTACAAACGGTTGGCTTCGGTTCTGATTCAGGAGTTTGGAGATTCTCTTTGTCATGCTGCCCCTCCTTCTCCGGGATCTTTGTGGGACAGCACCAAGTCAGCAAGACCCTCTTCGTTCGTCAAGATGCGCCCTATGATCTCGATGAGGAAAGCCTTTAAAGGAGTCGGAGAGTGGATGCAATCTAAGAAGGATGCAAGGCAAGACTGTTTTCTCTTTCCCCCCTTTGAAACTTTTGGGAAAGTCAGGAATGTGGTATGAGACCAAGGAGCCTATGGGGTTGGGGCTCCCCACATCAGCAGACGCAGATTTTTCTAATCTGGTAGACTCATCCAGGAGACTTTCTCTTTCATCAGCGAAGGCGACTTGGGGAATGAGCGAAATGGACCATCTCCTCAAGGGTCTTTTTAGAGTTGTGGAGGTTTTTCAACTTTATGGATTGGTCTCTTGGAGCTTTGGCCAACAGGACTCGGGACCCCGAATTCCTGTGTATGGATGACTTCGTGAGTGTTTTGTCTTGTTTGGACAAAGCCGTGAGGGACGGTTCCGCGGAAGTCGCTGCCTTATTCGGAGCTGGTATACTCAAGAAGAGGTCAGTATTCAGCTCTTTCCTCACGAAGTCCGTGTCTCCTCTTCAGAGATCCTCTCTTCTGTTTGCTCCTCTTTCTCCCCACTTTTTTCCTCAGAATTTGGTGAAGGAGATTTCTCGCTCTTTATCAGAAAAGGCGACACAGGATCTTTTGGCCTAGTCATCGAAGAGGATCAGACCTGCTGTCCCTTTCGCCAAGAAGGAGAAGGCTCCCTTTCAGGAGCCCTTTCGAGGTGGTCCTTCGTCTAGATCCTCCTTCAGAAGCAGAAGACCCGAGAGAAGAGGAAGATCTTCCTCTCGTCCGATCAAAAGGACTAAGTGAGGAACGAGTACTCCATACGACAGTGGGTGCCAGACTGTTACAATTCGCCGAAGTCTGGGCACAGAGATGGGCGGACGACTGGTCCCTCTCCATTCTAAGAAGAGGCTACCTTATCCCCTTCAGGGAAAGTCCTCCCTTAACATCAACTCCCAGGGAGTTATCCGCCAGCTACAGGGATCCCGTCAAGAACCAGGCTCTTCTTCTAGCAGTGGAGCAAATGCTAGAAAAGGAAGCCATAGAACCGGTTCAAGACCTCCATTCCCCGGGGTTTTACAATCGGCTTTTTCTGGTTCCGAAATCCTCGGGGGGTTGGAGACCGGTTCTGGATGTAAGCGCCCTGAATTTCTTCGTGATCAAGACGAAGTTCAAGATGGAAACTACCTCTTCGGTTCTTTCAGCTCTTCGTCCAGGGGATTGGATGGTCTCCCTGGACCTGCAGGACGCTTACTTCCACATTCCCATTCATCCCTCGTCAAGAAAATTCCTGAGGTTCGTGATTCAGGGAAAAGTTTTTCAGTTCAGGTCCCTGTGCTTTGGACTTTCGACGGCCCCACAAGTGTTCATGGGCATTTTAAGGAATGTGGCACGCTGGCTTCACTTAGAGGGAGTGAGGATATCAATGTATCTCGACGATTGGCTGATCTGAGCTCAATCGAAGGAAAGTTGTCTGGAGTACTTGTCGATCACCCTAAAACTGACACAGTCCCTTGGACTATTAGTAAATCTACAGAAATCCCAGGTTGTTCCGCAGCAGAGCATTGTTTACCTGGGGATTCGGATGGATTCTCGGGATTTTCTAGCCTTTCCATCCCAGGAGAGAATAGATCACTGCTTAGAAAAGGTGACAGTCTTTCTAAGGAGAGAACATTGTTCGGCGAGGGAATGGATGAGTCTGCTGGGGACCATTTCCTCGCTGGAACAGTTCGTCTCCTTGGGAAAACTTCATCTGAGACCGCTTCAGTTCTACCTAAAGGAGAGATGGGACCAGAAGTCTCAGGACTTAGCAACTTTGTTCCTAATTTTGGACAAGGTAAAGAGGATCTCAGCTGGTGGTTAGACCCTTGAAAATTAAGCAAAGGACTGTCTCTTCAGTTACGAGCCCTACCCTAGTGTTGTTCTCAGACGCCCGGAGTCGGGATGGGGGCAACACTAGGGTCGAGAGAAGTGTCAGGCACCTGGGAAGGAGACCAGGTGAACTGGCACATCAACAAGAAAGAGCTGACAGCGGTACATTTGGCTCTCATCAAGTTCGAGTTCCTAGTCTCAGGACAAGTAGTCCAAGTGAACTCAGACAACACTACTGCCCTGGCTTACATAAGGAAACAGGGAGGAACACATTCCTTCTCCCTTTACGAAACGGCAAAAACGTTGCTGTTATGGGCACAGGAGAGGAAGATCAGACTCCTCACCAGATTTGTACAGGGAGAAAGGAATGTGAGGGCCGACCTTCTCAGCAGGAAGGATCAGGTCCTTCCCACAGAGTGGACTCTCCATTCAGAAGTCTCTGAAAGCTGTGGAACCTGTGGGGAAGGTTGAATATCGACCTATTTGCAACCCACTGGAATGCAAGACTGAAAACTACTGCTCTCCGATATCGGACCCGAGAGCAGTTGCAACAGACAGTCTTCTCCTAGAATGGACAGGATTAGACGGGTATGCTTTTCCCCATTCAAGATCTTGGGAGAAGTGGTAGGAAGTTTGCGTCGTCGGAAGGAGCGAGACTGACCCTGGTAGCTCCGTTTTGGCCAGCTCAAGATTGGTTCACAGAGGTACTGGAATGGATAGTAGATTTTCCCAGATCGCTTCCACACAGGAACGATCTTCTCAAATCTCCCCGCTCTCAGACTAATCAAGGTCTGGTCAGAGCGAAAGGTTTTTCGCACAAAGCTGCGAAGGCTATTGCAAGAGCCAGGAGATCCTCAACCCTTCACGTCTACCAGTCGAAGTGGGAGGTCTTTAGAAGATGGTGCAGGACCTATAAGATATCCTCTTCCAGTACCTCTGTGACAAACATTGCTGATTTCCTTATCTTCCTGAGGGAACAATGCAACCTCGCTGTATCTACAATTAAAGGTTACAGGAGTATGTTATCATCAGTTTTCAGACAGAGATCTGAATATCTCTGAAAATAAAGACCTTCATGATCTTATAAGGTCTTTTGAAACGTCGAAATTCATGACTTCGAAGCCTCCCAGTTGGAATCTAGACATAGTCTTAAAATTCTTAATGTCTAAGAAATTCGAACCTCCTCATCAAGCTTCCTTCAGGGATCTCACCAGGAAGTCACTTTTCCTCTTTGCCCTCGCTTCAGCTAAGAGAATAAGTGAAATACAAGCCTTAGACGGTAAAGTTGGTTTTAAAGAAGTTCGGCTATATGCTCCTTTAAACCATTCTTCCTGGCGAAGAATGAAAATCCTTCTAAACCATGGCCAAGAACCTTTGAATTAAAAGGTCTTTCTTCAGTGACAGGACATGAGTTGGAGAGGACTCTATGCCCTGTCAGGAGCCTTAAATTCTACATAGAAAGGAAGAAATTACTGGGAGGATCGGTCGAAAGTCTTTGGTGCTCTGTCAGGGATCCTTCACGAGCGATCTCAAAGAATGCGCTTTTCTTTTTTATTAAGGACGTCATCAAGGAAGCGCATATCTCGTGTGAGGATGAGCACTTCAAGCTCCTTAGAGTGAAAGCACACGAAGTGAGAGCCATTGCTACATCCTTGGCTTTTCACAAGACGTTGTCTCTCCAGTCTATTATAGAGGCAACTTATTGGAGGTGTAACTCAACGTTCGCATCTCATTACTTACGAGATATTAGAGTAACGTATGATAAGTGCTTCTCTCTAGGAGCATACGTATCTGCGGATTCGGTGCTGGGACAGGGAGCTGAATCCAATCCTATTTAGTTTAGTTAATTCAGTTGTTTTTAAGGCCTGGTGATTTGTGTTTTTATGGTTGGTTGGAAGAGGTTGGTGGAGTTTTGCTTCCCCTTTCAATTCTTATCACTAACAAGGTTAGGATTGGTCAGGTGGTCGGGATTGGTTGTCATGTTCCTTGTATCTTTTATGGACACCTAGCTCTGTCATATAAGAGGGATAGCTCCCATTGATACGATTCAGGGGTAGGCTCGGTCATGTAAGTGGGTCAGTCCCCTTTGACACGATCCGCTATAGGCTCTGCCATGTTAGTGGGTCATCCCCCATTGGCACGATCCAGAAGGGCTGTCAGTCATAGGTCACATCCTTGCTGAAGCTCCTGAGGCAAGCAGACTCATAGACAGTATCCACGAAGTCTTCTGCCCAATCAGGTAAGAACCATGGTTTTTTTTGTTTATCCTACAACATATGTTGTTTCCCGTTTTTTAGTGATTTGCTGTCTCTTGCCCGCCTCCAAGGGTGCCAATCAGCTAAGTATATATCTGACGGGTAAGTTGCATGTACAAAAATGATATTTTTATGATAAAATAAAGTTTTGTACATACTTACCCGGCAGATATATACGACATTAACGGCCCGCCCAGCCTCCCCTCAGGAGACAGGTGGAAGAGAAAATCTGATTAGAAAACGGGAATGGTTCCTATTCCGCCACCCAGCGGCGGGTATGGTAGATCACCTGACCTACCTGTGCGTGTGCCATGAGTTTTGAAATTCTGTCGGGAATGTCGGAGACTATAGCTAAGTATATATCTGCCGGGTAAGTATGTACAAAACTTTATTTTATCATAAAAATATCATTTTACAGAAGAAACTAGTGCTCTTATATAGTAGACCGTGTTAGACTAGACAATGTTGGCCCAGTGCTCCATGATACTTTATTTCTTAAGCAGTACAATGTGGTGGCTGTCACCCATCTTGGTTTTATGGAACCCCACCAAAACAATAGTGCATCCACAAGCGCAGTCGCACAATATACTTTACAGTCCTCCTTCAGCGATGAAAAATACTCAGCAAAAGGGAAAAAAGCTACATGTAATTATTATCTGTATCATAAGGTAAAAAAATAAACCATTACAAATTGAATTCATCAGGAGATTTAATAACTGTACTTGATCTCCTCAAAATTGGGCTATGTGACACAGTAGGATAACTATTCAGAAATCTGCGCACCACCGGATGTAAGTTTTTCATATGATGCAGTGTAACTATATTTTGGAGTCGCAGGAACATTACATTCTGGTTGGGGCAATACCTCTACAGGGGTGGTCCCCATATGGGGTTTGTGCCATCAGTGCATCGGTAGACATTAATTAAGGTTTTTTGCAGCATGCCTTCAGCCCATAGCTGCAACCCTTTTCGTTCCTTGTACTGTACCTCCTTTCATATTCTCTCTCATCCATTTTACTTTCCACCCTCTCCGTTCAAACCTTTTACTGTCAGTTTCCATTTCAGCGCAGAATGACCTCTTAGGTCTCAGTGCTTGACCTTTGGCCTAAATTTTATATTCAGTTCAATACAGGGGGTGAACAATCAGCAGGCCTAAGTGAATCCTTAGGTAGATTATAAGAATTACATGTAAATCAGGGATTAGCTGATCATGATGTTGCTTCCATAACTTTTTACCAAAATTATGTATGTGGATTTAGTGATTTCTTACTCTTAGAACTTTAGAAACATCACCTTCAGTCCAAGGTTGTCCCTAAAATTTCTAGCAATTGGGTTTCCAGGGTGAATAACTTCATGGATAAAGATTTACATTTTTTTTTCACTTTTATTGGTCATTTTTAGTGACTCAGGGGTTTTCTTAAAACAACTAACAAACAACAATTCTGCAGGAGGCTTCCCTATACCACAATGCACACTTTTTTGGTAACTGTGCAAAAATTGACACACACACACTGGTATCGAAAGAATCACACTTGAACTTCTTCAGACCTTCTTTAAGCGTTCTAGCTGAAGGGTTACTTGGAGTTGGTGTTATGCGATTTATACTATTTTTCTTTTAAAAAGGCCCTAATTTCTTCTGAAACAAAATATGTTGCACTGTTACCGATGACATCATCAGGAATGCCAAAATTAGAAAACGTTCCCAAGGAGTTTATTTGTAACATTTGATGTCATTGAGGAAGTAATATGAACATCCAGAAACTTAGAATAAGCATCCACAATCAGAAGAAAATATTTATTATAAATAGGTCCAGAATAGTCTGCATGAAGTCTTGACCATGCCTTACCAGGTTGATGATGAAGAAAGAACTGGAGCTTGGTTTGGTTGAAAATTACCAAAAAAAAAGCATGACAATTCTGTGTTACTTCTCTAAGGTCTGGATCACTCCTATGCCACTGGACCCAATTCCTTGCTTTGGCCTTCATTGCATTTATTCCATTATGACCACTGTGCAGGTTTCCAACACCTTACTTCTTAAAACAGCAGCTATGACAATTCTGTCTCCATATATTATTACATTATCATATAAGCTCAGATCAGATTTGACAGCTACTGTATATTTAGATAACCTTACGTCACTCTCATGTTCAACCAAATTAAGAGTTGTGAATGAGTAAGCTCAGAAATTCATTGTTTGTAGTGCACTTCTTAGTAACCTCAAAGGATATATCCTCAAAATTTAAAGTTTCCCGTAGTTGAATACAGGTATACAGTATTCAACTGGGGTTCCTACTTCGAGATCGTTATTAACTGGTAATCTACCAAGGGCATTTGCCATTACATTTTCTTTACGAGACTTCTAAGATCAGAATCGTACTGTGATGATAACAGAGTCCAGTGCTGAGTGCAAGCATTAACTTGATTATGAATTTAATGCCCTTGATTAAGCAAACCTAATAGGGGTTTATGGTCTGAGCCTCAAATTTCCTGCCCAGGATGAAACACCTAAATCTGTTTAAGCCAAAAAATAAGCAGTTCCTTCTCAGTTTCTGTAACTATAGTTCTGTTCAGTTGAAGTGAACTTTATACTTGAGAACTACATAGGCATCTTTCCACCAGCTTGTAGCAAAGCACAGCCTACTCCAACAGGTGAAGCGTCAACCTCGAGTGCCCATTGACACTCCATCATAGTTATACAGTAATGGTTCTTATTGCTAAATCTTTTTTTAATATATGTAACTTAATAAGTAATTACATTGCTTATACTTTCTCTTGCTGGCAGCTTTAAAATTTTGAAATTTGTGGTAGCACTAGTGTCGGTGTAGGTAACTAGACCCCGCCCACTTGCGGGGTAAGAGAGGAACGACTTCAACATCGAGATTCAATTGTTTTTCTGCCGGCTCCGACAGTGGTTCAGTTGTGAGCAGTCAGCTTAAATTTTGGCTTTTGTCATTTTTCCTTTTGAGATTCTTCTTTGGGTGGAGTACTGGTACTCTACTCTACAGCTTTTGTATTTATGTTAGGTTTTCTTAGCAAGACCGTTAATTTTCAATTTAGGATGCTTTTTCTTCTATTTGATTTAGATTTTAACTTGATTGTTGACTTCTTAGACTTAGTATGCCTGACTCTAGTGCTACTATCCTATGCTATTGCAGCAAAGACTGCAATACTAGGCTTACTAAAGAGAAATATGACTCTCACTCTATGTGCGTAGAATGTAGGGGACAAGAGTGTTCAGTTGATTGAACCTGTGTGACTAATGTTCAGAGTCGGATGCTAGAAAATGGAAGGTTTTGGGGTTTCATTTAGTGAAATTAGACAGAGACAGGAAAGTAAGGCGGCTGCTAGAGCTGAAAAACAGACCGTAGATAGCAAGACCATGGTTAGTTCTGCTGATGATGATATTCCTGCTCTACCTCTGCCTGCTCCTGCAGTGTCACCTGTTCCCAATTCTCTGACTATTCAACCTAATCCTTTACCCAGCTCTCTTGCCTCCGAACGTGACCCCCATGCCAGCCTCGAGTCAAAACTCGCATGTAATTTTGATGTCAAGATGGGGTTAATTGTGGATACTGTGACCCAGTTGGGTGCTTCAATGCGTGTCCTTGTGGACAAAGTGGAAGAAAGTACTAGTGTTAGTGAAGTGCCAGTGGAGGTGATGGCTGCTCATCCCGCCAACACTCCTAGTCAAAGGTCACTGGCGCACTCCCCTACACCTGGGAGCAGTCGCACCAGAGACCCAAAGTAGGGTCTGCCCACGGCCAGTCATTGCCTCAGTCAGACTTGTTGCAACTTCCCAGGTCACGGCAAAGGATAGCTGTTGGAAAGGCATCCAAATGGAAGTGAGTAGGCTATCCTTGAGTTCTGAGGCTTCCAGCCCTGAGAATAGGCTCTGCTGGCACTTTAGTGATGAATTGCAGCCACTGAAAAGGCCTGCAGTGGACACGGTCTGCTCCCCTCAAGTGGCTTACAAGAAATTTAGGGAGCCCCTGCAACAGCCTTCTTGTAGTTTCTGGGATTCCCGAGAACGCTTTTCTCCAGTGTATCCTGTGCGTGAGGCCAAGCGTTTGTTGTCTGCTTCAAGACCCTCCTTGTCTCATGAGCACCCAAGAGCAAAGTTAAGTATACCATAGTTTAACCAGACCACTGAGCTTATTAACAGCTCTCCTAGGGCTAAGAACCAATTGGTTACCTAGCAGTGGGACCTACAGCTTATTGTGGAATCCGAACCACATTATAACAAGAAATGAATTTCTATCACCAGAAATAAATTCCTCTAATTCTTCATTGGCCGGTCGGAGAATCGAATGCGGGACCAGCAGAGTGCTAGCTGAGAACGATACCTACCCGTCCAATGAGGTACTGCACCCAAGAGCAACCGACCTCCCAGCAACAGATGGACGCTCGGTAGCTCCTGAGCACCCAGTAACACCTGAGCATCCATTAGCGCCTGTTCCTCCATTAGCGCCCTTCAGTATCCGAGCACCCTTCAGTATCTGAGCGCCCTTCAGCGCCCAAGACTTGAGCTCACGGACAGATTTTGCCTTCCTTGGAACACTCAGCACTTTCCCTGACGCATCTGGCACCTGATGCCAAATGCCTGACGACAGCTATCCCGACGCTTTCTGCAAACATGACCGACCCATCGCTAGCTCCCATTCAGCGTCAGCTGGCGGACATCTTAAATTTACCCAAGAGAGAGCCTTCTTCTTTGGCCCAGGCCCCTCAAGATTTGATTCTATCCCGTTTCGTTGGAGGATGAGGGTGAAGTTGGTGAAGTGGATCAGGGCTCCCCTCTGACAGCTTAGGCAGCTTTATTGATGTACTTGCTGCAGAACTTTCTGGAATTCTTCTCGACTCTGGCCATGGCCTCCCCAGCTTCGACGTTTGTCATCAGTGACAAGCCTTCCAACTCCTCCAGGTTACTGAAGATGGTGCTCTCATCTTCTGCTAGGAAGGCTCTCAGTGAGCTGGACGGCTGGCTTATGGAGAAGAGAGAGCAGGGGAAGTCTTCCTTCAGCTATCCTCCCCCTCGTCTTGTGCGCTGGAGGTATTCTTTGTACGAGACCAGAAAAGCTCCCTCACTGGGAGTGGCTGCCTCCTCCCAGGGGGACTTTTGGGGACTTATTGACTCGTCTAGGAGGTCAGCCTTTGCCGTCGCTAAGGTGATGTTCTCCCCTACAGAACTCGAACACCTTTTGAAGAACTTGTTTAGGATTTTTGGAGTTTTAAGATTTTTAGGCTGGTCAGTGAAGGCCTTGGCCCGCAAGATTAAGAATTGCTCCTCGCTCCCTGAGGAAGTCTCATCGGATTGGCTGAGTGTCCTTTCGTGCACAGATAGTCACTCCTCTTCATCTAAGAAGCATCTTCTTTCTGATTCCAAGTGCCCCGCTTCTAATGTACAATGAAGTTCTTCGTCTAAGCGCCTAGATTCGAACGAGTGCCCAGTAGCGGCTGAGTGCCATATATTACTTGAATGCCTGCCTTCAATTAATTGCCCTGAATCAGCTAAGCTTCCTGTAGTGTTCAAGCTTCTTGAAGCACCCAAGCTGCCTGAAGCACCTGAAGTGCCTGAGCTGCCTGAAGTGCCCGAGCGCCCTGTAGCACCCGATTTCCCTGACACTGCTGCATGCTTTAGAGCTCCGACTCGTTGTAGTGCATCGTCTCCTCCACCTTCCACCAGTGCCTCGGGGGGAACCAACCAGTGTTGTGATGTTGGCTTCCAAGCTTCAAGTGCCAGCTTCGTCCAGTTTGGTGACGAATTGTCAGTCTGCTTCAAGTTTGGATCCAGCTTTAGCTCCGCTTCAGCGCAAGTTGGATAACATTCTGCAACTTCCTCATGGACCATCCACTGCTAAGGCACCTCTATCAGATGCTCCTTTGTCTCTGGTTTGGTCTGAAGAGGATTCAGATCAAGATTCTCCAATGACTCCTTACACGCCACTTCTGAAGTTTTTACTCCAGAATTTCTCAGAATTCTTCTTGCCTGCAACTCTTTCGTCCCCGACTTCGTCTTTCGGACACTGCTGGACTACCCAAGTTGGTTCTCTCATCCTCATCCAAGAAGGTCCTTAGTGAAGTGGAGAACTGGCTTTCCGAGAAGAGGGAATATGGGAAGGCTTGCTTTAGTGTTCCTCCTCGTCTTTCTAGGTCTCGCTACTTGTCTTATGCTACCGGGGAAGCTCCTTCCCTGGGAGTGGTTGCCTCTTCCCAGGGGAACTTCTCTGGTCTCATTGATGCAGGCCATAGATCCGCGCTATAATCAATGCAGGTCTTCTCTTCGGCACAAGAGATGGACCACCTCCTGAAAAGTCTTTTTAAGTTTCATGGACTGGTCTTTAGGCGCTCTCACCAAGAAAGCTCAAGAGCCATTGCTTCCGCCTGATTACTTGTCAGAACTTCTGAGTTTTCTCTCCTGCGCTGACAAAGCAGTCAGGGGAAGTTCGCAGGAGATTGCTTTGCTAGGCCTATACGCAATGGGTGTGCTCAAGAAGAGGAAACTTTGGGTTCCTTTACGTCTAAACGTGTTGCTTCATCCCAAAAGTCAGCGCTTTTATTTTCCCTGCTGGACAAACATCATCCTTTCCCACAGACAACTGTTAGTGAGATTGTTTCTACCCTTCATAAGAAGTCCACACAGGATCTTCTGACAGTCGACGAAGCGACAGAGATTGGTCCGCAGTACCCACCAGGGCTTCCTCTCCTCTGCTGTCTACTCCCTTTCGGGCAGCGGGGCGGGGGATAGACAGAGATCTCAATCTAGGCCCAGAGGATCAGTTACGTTCATACCCCAAGCCATCAAGAAGTCATCAACTAAACCTTCAACCCGCAAGTGAGACCTCAGTCCTCCATGCCCCAGTGGGTGTGAGGCTCCTTCTCTTCTGGGAGAGATGGAGTTCGAGAGGGGTGGACCAGTGAGTAGTCAAAGTACTCGAGGGTTATTCTATCCCCTTCAGGTAGAGGTCTCCCTTGACCAATACTCCCGTCACCTTGACGGCTTACTCCAAAGGATCGGAGAGGTATTCGGCCTTCTCAGAGGAGGTTTACTCTCTCATCAGCAAGAAGGCCATAGAATTAGTCAGTAACCTCAAGTCGATGGGGTTTTACAATTGACTCTTTGTAGTGCTCAAGTCTTCAGGGGGATGGAGACTCATGCTAGATGAGAGTGCTTTGATTGCCTTCATAGAGAAGACAAAATTCAAAATGGAAACAACACAATCGGGTCTTGCTTCCATCTGTCCGGGGATTGGATGATCTCCTTAGACATGCAGGATGCATATTTTCACATCCCTGTTCACAAGGATTCAAGAAAATACCTCAGGTTTGTCTTCAGGAACCCAGTTCATCAATTCAGAACTCTTTATTTTGGCCTCTCGACTGCCCCACAAGTTTTTACAAGAGTACTCGCTCCCGTAGCACGTTGGCTACATCTAGCAGGGGTAAAGATCATACTGTGCTTTATTTAGACAACTGGCTACTTCGCTCTCCCACGAAGAATCAGTGATTGGAGGACTTACAGAAGACAAATTGCATGACTCAAGATTTAGGACTTATTGAATCTCCAGAAATCTCAACTAATTCCCACTCAGAGAATTCTCTGTTTGGGGATTCTGATAGACTCTCGGAGTTTTCGGGCTTCGCCGTCCCCCAAGAGAGTGGAGGACTGTTTAGGGAAGGTGGAGTTGTTTCTCACCCTTCATTCGTGCACAGCAACTCAGTGGATGAGTCTTTTAGGTACACTAGCCTAATTGGAGCAGTTTCTAAGACTAGGGAGACTGCCCATGAGGCCACTAGTTTTACTTGAGAGCCTGCTGGGATCAGAAGGCACATCAAGATCTTCACTCCTTTCTTATCACAGCAGAAATAAAGGAGGACTTGCATTGGTGGAAGTCAAAAGAAAGATTGACTGAGGGGAAGTCTCTTCTCCCAGTGAGCCCCGACCTAGACTACTACTCCGACGCGTCGGATCTGGGTTGGGGAGCGCTCCTCAGGAACTGAGAAATCTCGGGAATTTGGTCCCCGAAGGAGAAACAGCTTCACATCAACCTTTGAGAATTAAAAGTGATTCACTTGGGTCTCAATTATTTTGCAGCAGAAGTCTGCAACAATATGGTCGCAGTGCATGCAGACAACACTACAGCCTTGGCTTACATAAGACATCAAGGGGGAATGCTCTCATTCTCCCTGTGCAAGATAGCAAGCGATCTGTTGTGCTGGGCAGACCAGAACCAAACCCAATTAGTCACAAGGTTTATCCAAGGCAAATGCAGTGTCCTGGCCGACGAACTAAGCTGCCAGAATCAGACTTCGTTAGACAATCAAGCGTGCTCCAACCTTTGGAGATTATGGGAACAACCAACCCTAGACTTATTTGCAACGTCTTGAAATCACCGTCTACCTCTGTTCTGCTCCCCTGTTCCAGATCCTCTTGCGTTGGGCAACAGATGCGATGATTCAAGATTGGTTGAATCTGGACCTTTACACTTTTCCACCCTTCGGAATGATAAGGGAAGTTCTCAAGAAGTTCCGCTCTCAAAGCAGTGTAAGAATGACTGGTGGCCCCCGTTTGGCCACAGAACGAATGGTTCCCAGACCTTCTGGATCTCCTCATAGACTTTCTAAGGCTCCTCCCTGCTATTCCAAGTCTTCTCAGACAACTGCACTGCAGGATTTTCCATCAAGGCCTGTCCACTCTGGCCCTGACAGGCTTTCGGCTGTCAGTAGACTTGTCCGAATAAAAGGTTTTTCGCAATCGTCGGTGGAGGCCATTGCCAAATGTAGATGTGCCTCTTCCAACAAGCTCTACCAGGCAAAGTGAAAGTTTTGTAGTACCTGGGGCAGAAGAAACAGAGTTTCATCTTCCCAGACATTTATCCCTCAAATAGTGGATTTTCTTCTTTTCTTGAGGACTTCTCTAGGAAGGTCTTCTTTCACCAGAAAAGGCTGCAGAGCAATGCTCAGCTCTGTTTTCTGTCACAGAGGCCTCGACAATTCTGCTAATCAGGATATTTCAGACCTAATTAAGTCATTCAACACCACCAGATCTAGAAAGGAGGAGAATTTCACTTGGAATCTAGATGTGGTGCTTTAAGTGGTTATCAAGTGGGAAGGCAATAATACAACTGGGATGATGGTTCTCTTTTTTAAAATGTCAAAGTAGGTTCTGAAAAGTCCTTAATCGACCTCACTTGCCTCGTGACCCTGCCACAAACTTGTTGATCCGTGCTAGTCTAAATTGTACCTTATGTTTGTGTTTTGCTTGTGGCTGAGACTTTGCTTAACTTTACCGCATCATATTTTTGAACTTATACAGTGAACTCCCCGTATTCGCGGGGGATGCGTCCCACACCACCCCGCAAATAGCTAAAATCCGCAAATACTTAAAACCCCTCAAAAAACACTTAGAACTGCCCATTTTGATAGTTTAAACACGGAAAAAACCTGTAAAAATGCATATACTTGAGTATTTTAATAGTTTTATCACAAAAAGTGCATTTATTCATGAAAATTATATGAAAATACAGTAATTAGTGAATATTTCTCAGTGAAAAATACTGCGAATGGGCGAATTTTCCGCGAATGATGGCTAGATTTGTTCTACAGAGAAACCCGCAAATGTGCGAGTCCGCAAATCATGAGAACGCGAATACGGGGGGTTTACTGTATTGTGATTAGTAATCGGGAATAACAATGCCACATGTGAAGAAGAAGAAGAAGCCAGTTAAGGAAGTGATGAAGAAAAAGGAGTCTTTAACTGTTGAAGTTAAGTAAGAAATGACTGCCAAGCATGAAGCTGGCACACGTGTCCGACTTAGCTCGAGAATATGGCAGATTTATGTCGACAATATGTACCATTCTAAAGAAGAAAGAGGAAATAAAGGCATTAGACACTGCAGTAGGAGTAACAAGAATATCGTTTAAGCAGTGTGAAATGTGGGAAAATTTAAAAAAATTTGTAGAAACAAACAATCCAAGGCGCGCAGAAGCAGAACATGGCACCACTATGTTTGATGATGTGGGGCTAAATATCGCAAAAAGCAAGTGTCACTTGATAGGTATTTTACCTTAACAAAAAGAAGTGATTCGGGCGAATCAAGTGTAAGTGATAGCAAGCAGGTGAAACATATTGAAAAAGAAAAATCAGCCAAGCCCGGTCCCAGTGGCACATCTGGGAATTCAGTGGTAAGTGAACCCCCGTCTCCCACCCAGTAACCCATCACCATCCCCTCCCTCACCTCTCTACTACATCACTAGCGCTGTCCCGAACACTCGCTCGAGGTAAGACTCTCTTTCAATTTTTTTTATTGTTACTGCATTGCATTTGATTGTTTTTATATTGTATGACTGTTAAATTTATTCTTATATTTTTTTTACGTGAATTGTTACTGCTTTTACGTACATACAGTACAGTCATGTTTTTACTGTCTCTTCTCCTTCCCTTCTTAACTAAATGCTCCCTCCCCTATCTCAAGTCAGCTGTGCATCATCTTTTATGTTAAATTTTATTGTGAAATGCTTTATTCTTTTATTTATTTTGTTAAATATGGTTATCATAAACGATATATTCTGCTTGCGCTTAAAATAATTGTGTTGAAATGGTACAAAGAGTTGACATGGGGGAAATTCTTGAGGGTGGGACAAATTAACTGAATACCCATTATTCCTTATGGGAATATTCAGATCGATATACTAATATTTCGATATACAAATTGGAATTTGGAACGAATTAAATTCGTATACCAAGGAGCTACTCTATTTATCTTACTTATTCAGAATGTCAGGATTGGGCCGAGCAGAAGTGACTGATATCGCATTTAGCAAGTTTGGATAGGAATTGAAATAGGAAGGTGGCCCTTAGGGCCAAAAATAAGGCTAGTGTAGCTCCTGGTCCATCTCCTCCTGTGTTAGGAGATAGTGCTGTTTTTTTTCCTCAGATCCCTGCTTTGTATCCAGTCCTTAGCCCTCCTACTTCATTATCACATACTCCGTTACCAGGTTCCCGTGCTTCCAATCTCGACACCATTGCCAGTCTTAAATCTAGGTTCGATAAGAAATTTTAATATTTAGCAAGCACGGTAATGGAATTGGGTATGCCAGTTAAAGCCTTTCTGGAAAGGGCTTCCAGTGTTCCCAGTGTCAGTAGTGCAGTGCAAAGTGACAGTGTTGTGCATAATGAGGTGGTGGCTACCCATACCACCAGTGCTCCTAGAAGAAGGTCCCTGTCCCTCTCCCCCGCACCGGGGAGAAGACATACCGGAGGTCCAAGGGAGACTGGTGGGGTTTGTCCATGGGTAGTTGCCCCTCCACCGAGCCTGTTGTCCATTCCCAGGCTGCGGCTGACTGCTACTGGTAAGACGTCTCTGTTAGTGCTGATTGTCTGTCATTGGACTCCGGTGACTTGTCGCCCAGCAGGACGCGCCAGTAGCTCTGAGTTGTCACCTCTAGGCGTTTGAAGAGGCATTCCACCATTGCAGACAGTTCTCCTTCTCCTGTTAAGAGGTATAAGGAGACAAGTGCCAGTCACAACCTTCGTGCGGCTTCACCGTTCCACCTTCGGACAACCAGAAGTCTGTGAGGTTTTCAAGTGACCAGTGCTTGTGCCTAGATCCTCTGATCTTCCTCTTAAGCGTCCATCAACCTCTTCTCTTCAGTCTTGGGCTTCCAAGCGCCTGTCTCCTTTCAGTCACGTGTCACTCTCTTCAGCGCCACACTCAGCTTCTTCAACCCACGTGACGCCAACATCAGTCCGCTCGGCGCCAGCTGCTGAGGGCTCAGCGCCAACCTCGCCGCTTCCGCACCCGTCTTTGCAGGAAGATTCTTCCATGTCTCCAATTTCATCGGATGCAGAGCACAATTCCACCCCTTCGTCAGCTTACTCCAGTTTGCGAAAGTTCTTCCTGGCAAACTTTCATGACTTTTTCAAGCCTGCTTCTTCTGCTTCGCCTACGTCTACTTATACTTAACAAGCAGTTACATAATCGGAGCCCACCCTCCTCCCCGCAATGGACATTTGGGCATCAAACGAATTGAAGCTCCTTGCTGAGTTGTACCTATCAGTCCTGAAAGTGGGCGTGATCCTGTTACCTACGCTAGCAATGGTGGTGCCACTGAGAAAATTTGAATTCTTAAGATTGCTACGTGGAAAGCTAGTAGCTATGTAATTGCTTGGTAAGTATATATAAAACTATTTTATCATAATGTCATTTTCATCGAATTGCAACAGCTTTTGGTAGGTGTACTACAGCTGTATCATTTTCCTATACACAGGCAGTCCCCGGTTATCGGCGGGGGTTCCATTCTGACGGTGTGATGATAACTGAAAACTGCCAATTTTGGTTTTTTTTTTTGTTTTTTTTCTGCAGTTTTTGGGGCTTACTGGCGCCGAAAAGCGCTGAAAATTGCCGATTTTCGGTTATTGATGCCTCTGTTAGGTATGTATCGGTGCCAGTACCCAATCATCGGCACCAATAAGCGGAAATCGGCGATTTTCGTTGCTGGACAATCATCATCTATGTCGTTCTTGTGAATGTCGCCTCCACTCTATGGTTGTGAGTTTAGAGTACCATACAGAAGAGACACAGCACTATACACCTGCAATGCTGCTGTTGCTGCAATGAAAGCCACATTCTTAGGATGTATTATTACGCTAGAAAACCACTCACAAACAGTTCAAACAAGTAACTGATCATCTACAATTGTACAAAGAGGGGAAAACACTCTTTGCTATTTTGTGCATTGTTACTTTCTGGATGTAGCCAATTAAAGAAAGGTATGTTTATGATGCATATGCCTGTCAGCCATCAAAGAGGGAAAATCACAATGACGTACTTATTTCCACCAACAACGAGGAAGCGTACAAAAACAAAAATGCTTGGCCGCCAATGCACCCTCTACCATATGTTATTAAATTGATGACATATCTGTATCAGCCAATAAACAATGATAAACAGAGTGGTGTTTCATGATATGTTAGGTAATGTTATGCATTTAAGACAATAACAGTCATGAAAGCTTGTTCACTGTCTCTACCTCTTACACTTTGTGGGTGTTATAAGTTGTACATATATAGGTGTGTTTTAGTGTGGTATCACTCATTCTCTCCTTTTTTTTTCGGTGATTTGTTTCAGTACAAGTTTAGTTGACTCAAATATATTATCACATGTACAGTAAACCCCCCGTATTCGCGTTCTCATGGTTCGCGGACTCATGCATTCGCGGGTTTCTCTGTGGAACATATCTAGCCATCATTCACGGAAAATTCACCCATTCGCGGTATTTTTCACTGAGAAATATTCACTAATTACTGTATTTTCATATAATTTTCATGAATAGATGCACTTTTTGTGATAAAACTATTAAAATACTCAGGTATAAGCATTTTTACAGGGTTTTTCTTGGTTTAAGCTATAAAAATGGGCAGTTCTAAGTGTTTTTAGAGGGGTTTTAAGCATTCGTGGATTTGACCTATTCGCAGCGGGGTGTGGGACGCATCCCCCATCAACACTGTAGTATATATCATAACAGAACACGAGAATATTTTAGCACTGTTCATATACTGTATGTTCATATTCACAGTAAAATATTAATTGAAAGAATGAAAATTTCATCATGAATTTTGTCACAGATGTTGGCAAAACGTGATATCAGCTATGTTTTATTCTCATTTGGGTTGTAAATATTGTTTTTCATCTTTTATGCAGTAAAAATTATGACAAGCACATAAAAGTAAAAAATGGGAAATACATCAAGCACAGTGCAGAGAGAGAGAGAAAAATTGAGGTATTGCCAATTTTAAAGCCTATAGCACACATTCTCCTTCCCTTTTTTTTTATTTTTATTTATGCTATTCTCATTCTTGTTTTTTATTTTGATTAAAATGAGGAAGTACTGTACAGTAAAAATAAAAGTGAGAATCACATCAAATAAAAATCCTAAAAAAAGGAAGGAGTATGTGTATGAGTAGACTTTAATGTAGGTGATACCTCAATTGTTTTCTCTCTCTCTCTCTCTCTCTCTCTCTCTCTCTCTCTCTCTCTCTCTCTCTCTCTCTCTCTCTCTCTACCCCCGTATCTTTTTTTTTTTTTGTGCTTGATGTATTTCATTACAAGTTACAGTAAAGTACTTTACATATCCTTTGAGTATGGGTTCTCACGGCCTGATTGAGTAATGGCATACAAACCCTTTACATGATGTTCTGGAAGTCTAGCAACTGTTACATCCCATATGTTCAGTATGCTAGATTTGCAGGGCCCCTTCATCTGCTCTTAAACAGACCAGGAAGGTAACACCCAAGCTTGGACAAACCTAGCAGTCGGTTCAGAGAGTACCCAGATTCCTCCCACCAATGAATAAATCTCTTATGTAAAGATTGAAGGCTTGTATTTGTGTAGGAACAAATAGCAAATTTTTTAAGTAATTTGTATTTTTCCTAATATAAAAACCTGAAGTTCTTCACATTAATAGCCCCTCAGCCACCCCTCAATCTGGCACTGGACTGGAAGGCAAAGCAGACTGCATACTGATAGGTGGGCAGGGCTTCCCCCACCTGTGGCTAGTTAACAATCTTGTCTGAAAGTTAAACAGCTGTTCCAGCTCATATTTGCAAGCTAAATACTATGTAAAGAACTTCAGTTTTGTATCCTAGAAAAAATTACGTTAGAAATTTGCTATACAGTAAACTCCCCGTATTCGCGTTCTCATGATTCAAGGACTCATGTGTTCTCGGATTTCTCTGTGAAACGTATCTACCCATTATTTGCGGAAAATTCACCCACTCGCGGCATTTTTCACTGAGAAATATTCGCTAGTTACTGTATTTTCATATAATTTTCATGACTAAATGCACTTTTTGTGATAAAACTATTAAAATACTCAGGTATAAGCATTTTTAGAGGGGTTTTCTTGTGTGTAAACTATCAAAATAGGCAGTTCTAAGTGTTTTTAGAAGGGTTTTAAGTATTCACAGATTTTAGCTATTTGCGGGGGGTTGCAGTACGCATCCCCCACGAATACACTGGGCTTACTGTATATCCTTGTACATTTGAGAACTTATTTCACTTTGGCATGCTAACAGTTGAAACCTTTCCAGGTGGAAAAAGTTTGTTGATGATAAATTTTATTATCCCGAGCAATTTTGTCTTTGCAGATGCCAAGTATTAAGCTCCAGAGTAGTGATGGGGACACCTTTGAAGTGGATGTCGAAATAGCAAAACAGAGTGTTACCATCAAAACTATGTTGGAAGATCTAGGTAAGAGTTTTTTTTTTTTTAAGCCTGTCTGTTTTATGACCATTTAATAGTAACTGGTTCAGTTTTTGTAATTAATAGTACTGAGTAGCCCTTCAAGTGTGATAATAAATGCAGTTGATACTATTTGTTTAATGTAGATTCAAATGCATTTTTAGTTTTCTGTAAAAGAAAACTACTGAGATGGCAATTTGTCTGTCTGTCTGCACTTTTTCTGTCTGCCCTCAGATCTTAAAAACTACTGAGGCTAGAGGGCTGCAAATTGGTCTGTTGATCATCCACCCTCCAATCATCAAACATACCAAATTACAGCCGTCTAGCCTCAGTGGTTTTTATTTTATTTAAGGTTAAAGTTAGCCATGATCATGCATTTGGCCTTCTATAGGTGCCAACAACATAGGCCACCACTGGGCCATGGCTGAGAGTTTCATACAGCATTATACACCATACAGAATACTCGATTGCGCCAAAGAAACTTTGGCACATTTTTACATGTTTTGGTTTTGGATTCAGTTTTATGATAGATTAGCTTTTTTTTTATCTTAGTGCAACTTGTACCTTGTTAACATTTAACATTGAAAGAACTGGTAGTAGTATATATATTTAGTTGTTGATTGACTATTTATGTCAGCGTTAGCTTAATTTTGTAAGACATTATATTTTTATAATTAACCCTTAAACGCCTACTGGACGTATCATACGTCGACTAAAATTGTCTGTTGGATGCCAAGTGGACGTACCGTACGTCGACTACAAAAAATTTCAACCTTCGGTCAACTTTGACTCGACCGAAATGGTCGAAAAACGCAATTGTAAGCTAAAACTCTTACATTCTAGTAATATTCAATCATGTACCTTCATTTTGCAACAAATTGGAAGTCTCTAGCACAATATTTTGATTTTGGTGAATTTTTGAAAAAAACTTTTTCTTACGCCCGTCATGTAACTCGGCCGAAAAATTTCAGAAATTCTTTTGTCATTTTGTCGTAATTTTTGCACTGTTCTATATTAGCCGTTACATAAAGTCTTATATATGAAAATGTGCGCAATTTCATGTACAATACAACAGAAAATAACTCATGGTTGTAGCTTTTATCAGTTTTGAAATATTTTCATATCACGATAACTGCCAAAATTTCAACCTTTGGTCAACTTTGACTCGACCGAAATGGTAAAAAAATGCAATTGTAAGCTAAAACTCTTACATTCTAGTAATATTCAATCATTTACCTTCATTTTGCAACCAATTGGAAGTCTCTAGCACAATATTTCGATTTATGGTGAATTTTTGAAAAAAACTTTCCTTACGTCCGCGCCAGAAATTCTTTCGTCACGTTGTCGTAATGTTTTATATTAGTCGTTAAATAAAGTTTTTTATATGGAAATGTGCACAATTTCATGTAGAATACAACAGAAAATAACTCATGGTTGTAGCTGTTATCAGTTTTGAAATATTTTCATATAAATCACGATAACTGCCAAAATTTCAAGCTTCGGTCAACTTGAACTCGACCGAAATGGTAAAAAAACGCAATTATAAGCTAAAACTCTTACATTCTAGTAATATTCAATCATGTACCTTCATTTTGCAACAAACGATAAGTCTCTAGCACAATATTTCGATTTATGGTGAATTTCTGAAAAAAAAAACTTTCTCCTTACGTCTGCGCGTGGTAACTCGGCCGAACATCTCAGAAATTCTTTCGTCATGTTGTCGTAATGTTTGCATCGTTTTACATTAGTTGTTACATAAACTTTTATATATGAAAATGTGCGCAATTTCATGTAGAATACAACAGAAGATAGCTCATGGTTGTAGCTTTTATCAGTTTTGAAATATTTTCACATAAATCACGATAACTGCCAAAATTTCAACCTTCGGTCAACTTTAATTCGACCGAAATGGTCAAAAAACACAATTGTAAGCTAAAACTCTTACATTCTAGTAATATTCAATCGTTTACCTTCATTTTGCAATAAATTGGAAGTCTCTAGCACAATATTTCGATTTATGGTGAATTTTTGAAAAACATTTTCCTTACGGCCTTTGGTAACTCAGCCTAACATCTCA
Source organism: Macrobrachium rosenbergii (assembly GCF_040412425.1). Taxonomy (NCBI): domain Eukaryota; kingdom Metazoa; phylum Arthropoda; class Malacostraca; order Decapoda; family Palaemonidae; genus Macrobrachium; species Macrobrachium rosenbergii. The sequence continues at coordinate 60,378,386 of NC_089743.1, forward strand.
GAAATTCTTTCGTCTCGTTGTCGTAATATTTGCACCGTTTTATATTAGTCATTACATAAAGTTTTATATATGAAAATGTGCACAATTTCATGTACAATACAACAGAAAATAACTCATGGTTGTAGCTTTTATCAGTTTTGAAATATTTTCATATAAATCACGATAAATAGAAACAATTCGACTTTCGGTCAACTTTGACTCGACCGAAATGGTCGAAAACTGCAATTGTAAGCTAAAATACTTACAGTCTAGTAATATTCAATCAATTAGCTTCATTTTTCAACAAACGGGAAGTCTCTAGCACAATATTTCGATTTATGGTGAATTTTTGAAAAAAACATTTTTTTTATGTCTGCGCGTTACGAATTCATGGATCATTTTGTGATAATATTTTCTCTGTGTTGCTTTGATCGTTTTACAATTTGTTATATACCAAAATCATCGCAGTTTAGTGTGCAATACAACTAAAAAAAATTAACTCATTAGCTTTAACCGTTGTGCTTACAGCGCGATTTGTATACAATTATGTTTTTTTTTTTTTGCTGTCATATATTCCAATATTTATATATGATAATGATATTTTTTTCCATTTCTGATGGTTGCATACTAAACTTCAGGCAATGACAAAAAAAAGGAGCCAAAAATGAACTCTTAATCTTAAAAACTAAGCGTGCTGTGATTTTTAAAAAAAAACTTTTTCCGCTTCGGCGCTAACTCACCGAACGCCGCCGGCATACGGGAGACGTTTTTGTAAATAGAGGCTCGGCGTTTAAGGGTTAAGGACTAAATGGGACATAGGAATTTTATTTTCCATACATCTGGCTTTTTTTGGTATTCACCCCTGTTCAGTATTGGAAGTCTGTTTATGTCCTACAAACATTTATGATTGGGCCTGATGCTATAACTAGGCTGCATTCCATTATGATCAGTCATAGAATAATACACTGTAAATCTATACATAAAATAGAAAATACAGTAACAAAAATGTTTGATTCCAAGTGATAACCAACCCACTTAGTCAGCTTATATAATTTTTGTGCTCCAAATTCAATTGAGTACAGTACTGTGTATCATACAAGATGTATGTGTGTGAGATTTACAAACCATCACCCCCTAAATTGCAGATAGTCTATTCATCATTATTTTTGTTAGCTGTCAGGTCTGATGACAGTGAAGCTGTGCAAGTATAGTACCGTACAGTAGCAAAATCATAGGTATCTTGTTGTTTTGTTGGTTTATCACAGTATCCAAATTCATTTCAGGAGCCAGGATCTTATTTACTTTTTTCAGCTTGTGTGTGTGTCTAAACTTGGCCAACATTTTTTCACTGTTCAGTACACTAAAAACTCTTGAAGGTAGTTATACATTTGCTCATATTCACTACAAAAATCACAATGCTGTCATATATTTTTCACTTGAAATCTTGCACAGTGATGTGTTCAAAGTCCTTTGAAAATGGTGTATTGAACACTAATAAAAAAAAAAGCTTTGAGTAGGGTATCATAAATATAATAATGCAGTCATTAATGACCTGATACTCAGAAAGTGCAAAGCCATATGTTAACGAGATTCTGCACAGTTTCTCAGCATTCTTCGTAGCAGAACAACTCTTGTAAATAAGAATTTGTATAATCTGGCATTCTTCCCAGCAGAACAGCACTCCTCTATATATAAAATGTATGATCTAGTGGTGTTCTTCCCAGCAGGAGGGCACTCTCATACAAAGAAGCTTCTGTGCTGTCTATCAGCATTATTCCTAGCAGTGTAACAGTGGTGTGAGAATGATTTTGTCCCACCTCTCAGCATTCTTCCCACCAAAACAACACTCATTAATTAACCCTTAGTGGACGGATTGGGCTTCAGTGTGAAGTAAAACAGGTTTGGGGAGGTAGACGGATTGAGCTTCAGTGTGAAGCAGAATTACGCACATCTGTTATGGTAATAATGATTTGAAACAAAGGTGCCAATACTTCTGTATGCTATAAATTCACTAATGGCAACTTTTATACAGACGTGAGAGTTAGGCCAGTAGCCCAGTATCAGTAATGCTTTTGACTTCAAGGTGGAAGGTACGGCATCTCTCTCTCTCGCGTAAGTCTTTTTGTAAATTTGCTTGTAAATATACAAAGGGGTTGCCGTTGTTTTTTGTTTTTGTCTTTTACGACAGTATGTCGGTTGTAAATGTAATTTTACAAAGAAAATTGCAAAGAAATATTAGAAAAAGCATGTAAAAGTAAAAAAAAAGATACTGAATCTTCCTTCTCGTAAATTTATGTGAATATTTTACAACAAATATGCAAAAAATTTGTTACTGCTTTTATTTCTTATCTGTTTTGATATTGTGTGAGCAGTAATAATAATTTTACAAAATCCAAAAAACTTATTTATTAGAAAAAATATATATAAGTTGGTAAAATTTACAATTGTCTTGTAAATGAGGCCCCACAAGGAGTTGTAAATAGTCATTTTCAACTTCTCGTGGAAGGTAGGGAAAATTTTTTAGAATTTTTTTATTTATACAGGGTGAATGTACGTGTCATTCTCTTTCCATTGATGTGATTTTTTTTTTATTTTGCCAACCTCAAAGTTTTCCCAGTCTGGGGTGCTGCACATTGATAAATTATGCTGTCCCTTAAGGGTTAATATGAGTGGGGGACTGGCTCCCTCCCTTCGCTCTTTTATCTTTCCTCTCTTGCCGAGAGAGGCAAGTAGCCATCTGTCACGTGCTGGTTGGGCGGGTCTTGCAGGTGAGCTTACATAACTGAGTACAGTACCCTGTCTATAATCTCAGATGATTATTAGATGCAAGTCCTCCCCTCTCTCCAGCAAGGGGAGAGAGGGGCTGATGATAAAACGACCCATTGGTTACCTCTAGTTAAATTGCCTCCGACACACGGGGATCATCCAAACCTCTTTTGAAGCAATGTGCCTACACACACACATAAATTCGAAAGGTCCAGAAGTCTGTCAGTTGAACACAGTTCTTCACACTTATGTTCAACACGTCAGAGGCATGGTTTCCTTCCTTTGCTCTTATGACCAGGAAGGTGAACTACCAGTCAGTTCAGAAACTTACTCAGAATCCTCCCACCAAGGAAATAGGTCTTACTATTGTAAAGACTGATGGTCTGTATATTGTGTAGGAACAAATGACAAATTTTAAAAGTAATTTGTATTTCTCCTAACTATACAAACCTGAGGTCTTTACAAGTTAAATGCCCACCTCAAGCTACCCCTCATTCTGCTCCCTGGGCCAAAAGTGAATGCGTTCTGACTGGGTGGGGCCAACTCCCACCCGTAGTCAGTAGACAACTACAGGCAGTCCCCGGTTATCGGGGGGCTTGATTTCCACTTATCGGCGCCAATAATCGGGTGCTGGTGCTGATACATACCTATTAGTGGTGCCGACCTCCGGTTATTGGTGTCGATAAGCGCCAAAAATCTCCAATTTTCAGTTAACTGCGATTTTGGCTTATTGTCACACTGTTGGAACGGAACCCCTGCCAATATCTGAGGACTGCTTGTACATACTCAACCACCATGTTTAAAGTTAAACAGCTGGTCTCGAGCTGTGCTGAAGCATATTCCTATTGTAAAGCCTCAGGTTGTTTAGATTTTTATACTTTTAAAATGTGTCATTTTTTGTGTTTGTCTAGTTTATCCTAAGTGGACAAAAAGAAGAAAAAAGGGCATTTTAAGGGATAAGAGCATTTGTGTAGGCACTTCTATATCTCTGTTGGCACTGAACCATACAAATTTGTTCTTGCCACTCTCCATGTAAGGAGTGCACTGGTTGGTCTCCCTCCCAGTAGGAGAGGTTTATGAGGGAGAAGAAAAATCATGGGGAGCATTTACCGGTCTCCTTGGGGGAGGTTACTTTCCCAGTGTTTCTTCTGAACCTTTTCAGTTCTTTTTTCCCTTCCCCTGCCTCCTTCACATAACACTCTCCCTCAGTCTTTTGGGGGTGGGGAGAAGGGTGCACATGGAAGGAAGGAAGTGCACCTACCATACTCTGTCCTTGTATGATAAGTTAGGTACCCAGGTTGATCTCTTCCTTCAGTAAACCTTGAATGGTTGTACTCCACTCTCCACTGTCTACTGCACTTGATTATATTGAAGTTCCAGGTATACAGTCATCTTAGGTTGGGTACATGCAGAAGATGTGCCATCTTTGAACATCCAGGGTAGTCTGTCTTTCACTGTGTTCCTCAAACACTTCAATTTAGCCAAGGGGGTTCTGCTGCTGCTGCCATCACTGTTACTGTTTATCCCACTCTAGGGAGGTAGATCCTCCTGTAGCAGCAGCACTTACAGTTGGAGATGCTCCTGTTCCTTTCACAGGAGTCCCATATTCCATCCCATTGCGTTCCATTCCAAGATGCAGTTGCTCTAGAACAAAGACCATCTCTCATTCTGTTACAGACTAAGGAATGTGGTAACCTGGAAGAAATTAGAGCTCCTTCCAAATTAGCAGACAAAATACCTGGGCATTCTCACAGGTGCAGCAGAGTGGGTGTCTTTCTATCCATCTCTGAGGTGAGCAAGCTCAGGGAGGTAGTAGTAAGTTCTTTTCTGACAGGAAGCTCCAGCTCAGCTTTGGTGGTATTTTTGACCACCTGTTGTCATTGGAGAAGCATGTTTGTTCCACATCTGTGCCCTCCGTCACTTGCCTTTCTGTTTTTCACACTTGGAATCTTGTTTAGTGCGTTAGCTGAAAGATTGTTTCCCACCATTTGGAAAACATTATTCAATGCAACGTATGCAAGTTCTACCATCATCAGCACCTCATATAAGGTTGTTAGCACCAAGACTAATTATATAGGATAGTGTTATTGATATAATGTGTCTGTAGTGAGTTGTAATTTTCTGAAGTGATGTTGACTCAGTTCATTGCTAAACAAATCTCTTCCTCAATTGCTCATTGTAAATTCTAGTCTGCCAGCCTATTCCTCTTTCTCCATCGAAATGCACTTGTTTGGTCTTTGCCTGCTTTTTCTTCAGCTGTCAGCGAATCTCTTACTTCTGCTACGATTAATGTTTCTCTTTCTCATCTTACCATGGCTACAGTATCTTCTGTTGTTTCCAAGCTAGATATTATTCTAGCTACTTGGCTTTCGAAGGATGTCGTATGGGAATGCTCTCAAGTCTGTTGACTCTGGGAGCAAAGCAGGAGAGTCATAACTCTTCTTCCCCCTGCCTCCCAATATTTCCTGTTTTCTTTTGCCCAGTCGACTTGTGTCGACACAGCTGAGTCTCTTCAGTCTGTTTTCCTGTCTCCCCTTTGTTGAGTCACAGATGCTTTATGTCGTCAGCTGACTCACTTTCGGGTGAGACAGGAAGGATGTAAGTAACCAGCCACACGGCTTGTAACTCGGATGCGTTGTGTACGTACTGTTTAGTGTATGAGTTTATGAGTTGTATCTCTCTCTCTCTCTCTCTCTCTTTTATTGAAATACGAATTACTGTATCATAAACATGAAAATGCGAAACTAAAACTCCAAGAAGTTCACGAAGCACACGAATGAGTACGTGTCGACACATGTATGTTACAGTTTTTTTATAACATATATGTATGCACACACTCATTTGTATGCTTTGTGAACTTCTTGGAGTTTTAGTTTCATATTTTTGTCTATGATACAGTAATTCATATTTCATTAAAGGATATGTACAGTGCTGAGAGAGAGAGAGAGAGAGAGAGAGAGAGAGAGAGAGAGAGAGAGAGAGAGAGAGAGAGAGAGAGAGAGAGAGAGAGTAAATATTTCATTAAAGGATATGTACAGTGCTGAGAGAGAGAGAGAGAGAGAGAGAGAGAGAGAGAGAGAGAGAGAGAGAGAGAGAGAGAGAGAGAGAGAGAGAGAGAGACTGGACGATAATAAGTGATAATAGATCAATATGATAATAGAGTATATTATGTTTTATTGATATTTTACTGTGTTTACATTAATATTAATATTTGAAAATTAGTAAATTGTTGTAACGTGTCATACCAACTTCACTCACTGGCAGTACTTTTACTTTTACCTCTTAGCCAGGTATATTCCAGGCAAGAGTAATGTAATGGCCGACAAGCTAAGTTGTCAGGTTCAGGCCTTAGGGACAGAGTGATCTCTGCATCAGCAGATAGTGGACAGTCTCTTCCAACTATGGGGAAGGCCCATGATAGACCTGTTCGTTACAAGGTTCAACAGGAAGCTAGAGGTCTATTGTTTGTTGGCTCCATAGTCCTTCACTGTGGCGGAGGACGCCCTTCAGCATCCTTGGGACAATCTGGAAGTTTACACCTTTCCCCCCCTTTTGCCTGATCTGTCAAGTCTTGAACAGGGTAATGATTTCCAAGAATCCCAGGATGATCTTAGTAGTTCCCCTATGGCCTCACTCAGAGTGGTTCCCAGACCTGTCAACCTCACATCAAGAGATTTCACCAATCTATAGGATCCATATCTCTTCATGGTTGGAGAATACCCAGTATCTCCTGTGACCGAGAGGCTTTTCTCGCAGAGCAGCAACAGAGGTGACTGGCTATCTCAGAAGATCTTCCTCAGCTGTGTACCAGGGAAAATGGGCCGTCTACTGTGATTGGTGTTGTCGACGGGGTTTCCTCTCTGGTCAGAACTTCCTATCAGCAGGTAGCTGATTTCCTTATTTTCCTCCATAGGGAGAAAAATCTTTTTGTCTGCCATCAAAGGCTGCATAGCTGTTTTGGGCAAGGTCCTATGTTTGAAAGATGTAAACCTGTCTACTTTATAGGAAATGTCGATGCTGCTCAATTTTGAGCAGTCTTGTTCTCCTAGAGAACTTAAACCACCTAATTGGGACCTGACTCTAGTACTAAGCAGTCTCACTCGTGCTCCACATGAACCTTTATGACGATCATCAGACAGCAGCTTGACCCTCAAGACGGTCTTCTTACTGGCCTTGGCTTCATCAAAGAGAGTGGATGAACTTCATGGCCTCTCTTTTAGTGTTAAATACACGAGGGGTTGGGGGTCCGTAGCCTTCAAATTTGTCTCCGAACTTGTAACTAAGCCTCAGAATCCCTCAGCACGTCGTGACAGGTTTGAGTCCTTCTCAATACCTTCTCTGGGAGATTTTGTTGATAACAATCCAGACAAATTGCATAGTTACTTTAGAAGGGCTCGTCACCTCAGACCTGGGTGTCAAAGACTTTTCTTTAGCAAAGGCCAGAACAAGAAAGAAGTGTCCAAGAATACCATCTCCTTTTGGCTTTGTGAGGTCACCAGACATGCTTATAGTTCTTCTTCAGCCTCTAGTGCTTGGCTTTGTCAAACCACCTTCACATCCTTTCTATCTGCGGGACATTGCCCACAGATCCTTGGACACTTTTTCCTTGGGTCCAGTGGTGGCTGTTTAACAAGTTGTGTAGCTCATCCAGTGCCCATGGCAGGACAGTTTTTATCTTACCTAAGATGATGGTGTGAAAGTGAGAATGAATGAGATGGCTGGTCTTTTTTTTTTCTCTTTCCTCTTTTCTTCTCTACTGGCAGGCAGTGAAAAGATTAGTCCATTATGTGCTGGAACTGGTTAGGTACAGGTGAGTGAGTGGTCATTCTGTTTGAGTATATGTTATTCATACACAAATTAAATACTCTCAGAAGCTATTCCTTTCTCTCTCTAATAAGGGGAGAGAGGAACGATAACAAACGAAATTGGTGGCTAACATAGGTTTGTTGTCTTAACAGATACAGTTCTTTAACTTAATCTTATACAATGCCTCTTCATATTGTGTATTAGCCCAGTAGTCTGACTGTTTGATAAACAATCTGTCTAACAGATCAGAGGCTTAAGCCTCCTTCGTATGCTTTCCCTTATCCAGGAAGTGAGACCATGTGTGCTGAACCTCCAGTCGGTTCATGACTTTTCTTTCTTCCCCCCAAAAGTGAGTGTATCCTTAAGTTAAGACCCAGGTTTGTTCCGCATATGAACAAATGACAAATTTTTAATTAATTAGTATTTTTCTTAGTCAACAAACCTGCGGTGTTAACATATACTGCCCACCTCTTGCCTCCCCTCAGCCTGGTTACCTGGGCTGGAAGAAACTGAATGCGTCACGGCATCATGGGCGAGAGAAGGTCTGCTGATGCCTTTTCTCTCATCCCATTGGCCAAACCCTGTTGCCACCAATTCCTTGTTCAACAGTTTTATGATTTTTACCGGTTTCCAGCTGGCGCTAGAAGAATTTATCCTTATGTTAAGACCAGAGGTTTATTAGCTATGAAAAATACGAATTAATTTTAAAATTTATCATACTTTTATGTTTATGATATACAGTACAGACAGTTCCCACCTATCGGCAGCATCGGTTAATGGCTTTTCTGTTTTACGATGCTTGGCTAACAATGTTGTTAACCAGATTTTCAGCACCGGTAAGCGATTTTTGTTGCCAGTAAGTGTTTATCGGAGTCGGTAGGTGTTTATCGGCATTGGTAGGTGGTTTATTGGTACTGGTAGATGGCTTACCAGTGTCAGCAAGCGATTTTTGGCAGTGGTAAGGAGGTTATCGGCATCGGTAGGCAGTTTATTGGTGCCAGTAATCAATTTTTGGGACCGGTAAACAGTTTGTCGTTATTTATTGGACCTGATAAATAGGAAAAGATGTCATAGTGGGAATTGGGTTTATATCCGAAGCTAAATAGTGGGAACTGTGGTAGGACCATCAACTACCCGATAACGTTTGGACCTGAGAGATATCAGATTGATAGCTTAAAGGCAGAACTGTTCTTTAGGGCCAAACCACTGATTCCAGGGGGGTCTTGTTCTGGGGATAGGACTCGGCATTCTATCCATTCTGCCCATGATATGATTAGGGTGGGGATGATTGTATTGTTGTAATACTCTCAGTCCTAGCAAGTGGGTTGGAAGACAATTAGGTCATTTGAATAGAAAGTTCAGTAAAATAAATAAAACATTAGTGATATTTGAAGAAAATATACAAAAAATTATATTATTATTAGAAATTGATACATTACAACCTCTGTATAACAAAATATCTGCAAAATTTAAAAAAGACTTAATTCAAGGAAGAATAATTTCATTGAGGAAATATGTATCAGATCTCTCTAATAATACTCCCATACAAAAATCTGGGAAAAATCCAGGAAAATAAATGGTACCCATGTTAAACTGCCTCTACATGCCATATTAAAATATAGGAAAAGAATATTTGATCCAAAAGAAAAAAAGCAATGTAGCAGGAGAAAACTTAGCAAACGTAGGTAGTGATAGAAATTTAGATGAACACTTCTGCGCAAATAAAAATAGTATGGAATTAATAAAAATAAATTTTGAAACCATAAAAGATATATAATAGAAAATTTAATATGGAACAGTTGGAATTTGCTCTGTTGCACAGCAATAAATCTGCCCCTGGAGGTGACAATATTTGTTTTGAAATTATCTGCCACTTGGCACCTTTGGCAAAGTCGTACTTATTAGAGTTTTATAATCACCTATGGCATCTAAATTTATTTCTGGACGAATAGCATAAAGCTATAATTATTCCTATCCCCATTTCTGGAAAGGATCCCAGTAATGTAAACAATTACATACCAATTTCTTTAACAAGTTGTTTATGCAAATTACTAGAGAAAGTGGTAAATTATTACTAATATGGCACATTCAAGAAATAAAATTTTGACTCCCACTCAATTTGGGTCACAATGTAACAGATCTACATTGGATTCTCTACCTCACTTAGAAGACCACATACGTAGAGGATTTGAACGATAACAAATTAGTAATTCTGTCTTTTTTGACATTGAAAAGGCTTATGATACTACACTGAGTTATGCAATATTAAAAACAGTACATAAAAACAGCATCCATGGACATTTACCCAGGTTTATTCTAACTTTTTGACAAAATGCACTTTTCAAGTGAGAATTGATGATGTATTGATAAGTACATTTCCACTTGAAAATGGTGTTCCACAAGGAACCGTCCTTAGTGGCACACTGTTTTCTTTAGCAATAAATGACATCAGTAATAATCTACCTATTGTAATTAAAAGTAACTTGTATCTGGATGATTTTGCCAGATATTATTCAGCATCTCACTTTAAACACGCAGATCAAATCATTAATAAAACTATAATAAAAATAGATGAATGGGCCTCATCTGTAGGCTTTAATAAATTATTCATACAAAAGACTCAAGCAGTAATTTTTTTATAAAATTAAAAAGTGGAAAAGAAGGTGAAGAAAGATTTAAAAATTAGCCAAACAGCAAAGTTTTTGGGATTATTATGATATACACTTGAACTGGAAAGCTCACATAACATATGTGAAATTTAAATGTAAAAGAGCATTAAATCTAATTAAAAACTATCAAACACTACTTGGGGAGCTGATAGACATACCCTAACTCTACTGTATAAAGCAACAGTGTTGTCTATCATTGAATACGGAAGTGAAATATATGTAAAGGCCATTTCTGAGCCTATACTTGATTTAAGTCTCTGTTTTATGAACAGAGGTTTGATCTCGCTTATTCCGAGACATTGTGTGATAGCATGTAGCGTGAGCTACTTCATCAGTTGTATCTTTCCCTAACTAAAATCTAAGGACTACTGGAATGAGATACTAAGTACAAAACTAAAACTCTTTATTGACAAAAACAACGAAAAATAACTTCTTAAAAATTACGAAGAATGAAATCCAATGTTTCACATAACTATCAGAAAATCTTCTAAGGAAATAATGCTCCAAAATCATAAACCCCCAATTACAGAAAATAACTCATCTGTCAAAACATGAACACGTCAATCAATTAAAACAGGTCATCTCAAATGTCATACCACTCTCATCCTCGTAGGAGGGAGAGAGGAAAAAGGAATAGGAATGGAGTGGAACAGAAATACCTGTGAAAAAAACAAACGTCACATTAAAAATCATAAAATGTAAAAAATTGCAGAAATACATCTTCCACTGTCACAGGAGATACCGTGCGTTCACAGTTCTGAAAAACAAAGTCTAAAAACGTATATGAATTCTTACTCACTCCACAAGTCCTCTGGGACAGTCTCCATGTGAAAAATCACTCACATCTTCAGACACACAAGAATCGGATCTCACAAGTCCGATTCGAACAACGGTTCCTCCCATTATATTCATTATGTAACGCATTACGAACTTAACGTACTTTTGTATGACATCATTCGAGGTCAAAGTTCGGCAAGACACGCTCTGTACTTCGAGGCGCCACGAAGGCACACGTACACACCATACATTATTAAGAAGCATCCTTCAAAACCGGATTTTGTAACTGGTTCAGCTTCTAGAACGTTCTTTGCTGAAAACGCATTTGCCAGCCCGTGTCTTGTCACCAAGGAGCCTTCTGCGACTTCCTGTGGTATGCGAATTGCTTCAGCAGTTTCCTATCTGCTGCGTGTAGTGAAAATGGACCCTGCGAATAGCTGACCCAACTTTTCAAAGGTCACCTTCGCGAGCCTTTACAGATAACTCGGTCCATGCACCTGAGGTGGACCCCACCTCAAAATGTCTAGGTGCAAAACTTATATATATCTTATAACACAGATATTATAGCACAACCAGTTCATTCAAGAAACGCATTAATCTAGACGATTTCACTCCTGGTACTGCCTCACGCTGAAAGGCCTGCGACTGCACCAGTCCAAGCTGAATGTATTCTTGCGTCTCCCAGCGATCCGACGAAAATGAATGGCTCGCAAATCCTTTTTGCGCCAGCCCAACGTCTCCTCGAAAGTACGGCAACATGAAGACATCTTGCCCGACATCTCTCCAAAGTTCTGGATCGTCCCACCACAGTGCAGAAGTAACGTTGACAGCTTTCTCATATGTTGAGGACGGTGAAGCTATTCCAACCTCTCCATTTCGAGGGAGTGGTATTTTCCGTGAGTCGGTCATATCGACAGTCATATCAAAAAGTAACTCGTCTATTCCCTCTTTTGATCTCTACAATCTCAAAAGGTCCGTGGAACTTCGGACTTAATTTATAATTCAGATCATTCCAACATTCACTTTAACAAACACTCTATCACCCATCGAAAAAGCTACTCCCCTCGATTTCGTTACTTTTCTCTACCATTGCGCGCGAACTAAGTTCAAGTTCTTTACTGATACGTGCAAATCTTTCTCTCGCTGTATTTATCAACGAAGTGACCGTAACATCACCCTGAACTCGCTCTGGCAACAAATCAAAAGGTCCTTTCAACTTGTACCCATACAAAGCTTCTGCTGGAGATATCTTAATTGTGTCATTTGTCATAGTATTGATACTATATCGCACTTCATCCAAAGATCTGTCCCAATGTGTATCGGAACCACCCACCGTCATGCGCAAAGCTTCGATTACTTTCCGATTCGCCCTCTCAGATAACCCATTCGCTTCAGGTCTATACGGGATTATAGATACTTTCTTTATCCCCAACAAATTGGCAAGACCCTCTAAAGTCTTATTAATAAACTCCCTACCATTGTCTGTGATCAGACATTCAGGAACACCATATCTACAAATTATCCCCTTAAAGAACGCTATAGCAACTTCCTCAGCTGATTTGTACTTCAGTGGGAAAATCTCAACAAAACGAGTTAACTCGTCAACAACTACTAATAAATGTCTATAACCATAAGCGGACTCTGAGAAGTTACCCAGAATATCCATATGCACTCTGAAACGGCCTATGTGGTACGGGATATGAACCCAAACGACACGACACCGTCGTCACCGGCTTATTCGCATTGCAAACGGCGCAACTCTTTACAAAGGCCTCCACTGCGGAAAACATATTTTTCCAAAAGAACTTTGACCTGACGTTTTCATACGTCTTGTCCACACCTAAATGAGGAGAACCAAATTTACAATGTACAATGTCTAGAACTTGTGGTACTAGACTCTCTGGCACGATGATTTGTGTAATTTCACCCATGCTTCGAGTACTTTGCAAGTTATACTTAACTTTCCTCACCAATAAATTATTCTCCAACTCTAGACCAGAAAAAGGCAACTTATACCCTTTCTTCGGTGAAACTCCCCTAAGAAATGCCTTAGCATCTGACAACAATTTATCTTCATCTTGCTTTTGTTCGAGCAAGCGTATGTCCCAAGTGACATTTTCACCCGTAATATAACACACGGCGTTACCCTCAATATCACAAACAACAATCTCTCGTGAGACTGCCGACTCACTATTTCTCCCCGAAGTATGCACTGTAGAAACGTGTATGTCCTCTACATGCGATATCTCAGAACTACTAGTATCAGAGACATTAGACACCAAATCTTTTACTCGTCTCCCACACAGGATTCGGATTGCACTCCCTCATCCTCGACCGGAAAATATCTGCTCAATGCATCTGCAACCACATTATGCTTACCTTCAATGTATTTGAGGTTTGCATCAAAATCTCTCAATGTCAAAACCTGCTGGATCAACACTTCCCTTTGTCCAAACGGAAAGTGTCACTCAAGCAAAGGCAAGCGCTCTGCCCACATACTCACACACACATACCCACACGCACATACGTGTGTGACTACAAAAACCAAGAAGTGCATTCACACTTGTGCATAAACTGTTTTGCACCCCTCAACTCATAAATATCACGTAGGATACTACCCAAATATTGAAGTTCCCAGAAATAACCCAACAACCAAATATCACCCTTACATAATACACGCCGATGCGTACCACAGATTGCTATAAAAAAAAAAAAAAAAATACAACACACCATAATACGCTCAGCGCTTCACTAGGCGTGGCAAAGCAAGCACGACGCTCCGCCCAAACTCGTGACGCAATTACTATGTCACCGTGGTGATGACGTAACACACTCGTTGCAACCGAAATACTAGTTAAAACTCGACAAAAAACATACAGTTGTCCCTATCACCAGTTACAACACAACGAAAAGGACAATTTCACATTAACACAACTAAAAAAAAAAATAACATCACAACACTTACGTCAGCAGCGCGCAAATTTCCATCAAGCGAAGAGAGAGAAACAAAAAACACTCGCGCGTCTTCACGTGTTTTAACACGCATAGCGGTCTTAATATCGCAATTATTGCACAATATCACTGTTTTTACCCCCTACCCAAAACACTCTTCACGAAACACTAGCCAGCGAGAGAGATGCTCGCAGCTCGCCCCCGCAACTGCTGACTCCCACAAAATCCTATCCTGAGATGCCAATACTAATTTATGTCTCTTCGGAAACGTATACATGCCTAATTATTTAACACCCTCTAACTGCCCTAACTACCTTTTACGCTACCTTTTACGCTGCCACCAAAAACTGTAAAGGCCATTTCTGAGCCTATACTTGATTTAAGTCTCTGTTTTATGAACAGAGGTTTGATCTCGCTTATTCCAAGACATTGTGTGATAGCATGTAGCGTGAGCTACTTCATCAGTTGTATCTTTCCCTAACTAAAATCTAAGGACTACTGGAATGAGATACTAAGTACAAAACTAAAACCCTTTATTGACAAAAAAACAACGAAAAATAACTTCTTAAAAATTACGAAGAATGAAATCCAATGTTTCACATAACTATCAGAAAATCATCTGAGGAAATAATGCTCCAAAATCATAAACCCCCAATTACAGAAAATAACTCATCTGTCAAAACATGAACACGTCAATCAATTAAAACAGGTCATCTCAAATGTCATACCACTCTCATCCTCGTAGGAGGGAGAGAGGAAAAAGGAATAGGAATGGAGTGGAACAGAAATACTTGTGAAAAAAACAAACATCACATTAAAAATCATAAAATGTAAAAAATTGCAGAAATACATCTTCCACTGTCACAGGAGATACCGTGTGTTCACAGTTCTGAAAAACAAAGTCTAAAAACGTATATGAATTCTTACTCACTCCACAAGTCCTCTGGGACAGTCTCCATGTGAAAAATCACTCACATCTTCAGACACACAAGAATCAGATCTCACAAGTCCGATTCGAACAACGGTTCCTCCCATTATATTCATTATGTAACGCACAAACGAACGTACTTTTGTATGACATCATTCGAGGTCAAAGTTCGGCAAGACACGCCTCTGTACTTCGAGGCATCACGAAGTACACGTACACACCATACATTATTAAGAAGCATCCTTCAAAAACCGGATTTTGTAACTGGTTCAGCTTCTAGAACGTTCTTTGCTGAAAACGCATTTGCCAGCCCGTGTCTTGTCACCAAGGAGCCTTCTGCGACTTCCTGTGGTATGCGAATTGCTTCAGCAGTTTCCTATCTGCTGCGTGTAGTGAAAATGGACCCTGCGAATAGCTGACCCAACTTTTCAAAGGTCACCTTCGCGAGCCTTTACATATATGTCTCAGCATCAGATGCAGTGCTGAAAACATTAGACCCAGTTCATAATGAAGTCCTTAGAATATGTTCAGGAGCCTCAAGATCATCACCAACCTCATCTTTACAAGTTTAATGTGGTGAACTACCACTCTCTCTCCATAGAGAGTTTGTAACAATGAAGAGTGCCTTGAGAATTCAGACAAGTGATTCTCCAACCAAAAAAATATTTGAATTAAGAGATGTATTTATAAACAATCACTCACCACCTTTCCTTCTTAGAGCTAGAAGACTGTTTGAGTCGTTGAATATAAATATGCAGTTGCCTTCAATGGTAAAATTACCTCCTCCTTGGACTATGAATAAAACAAGAATTTCCACACCCTTAAGATATTTATCAAAAAGCTACACATATACCCCAGAACATCATAGCAACATACAATAAAGCATACAGAAAAGGTCCACATTACTCAATATACACAGGCAGATCTAAATCAGAATTTGGAGTGGGATATGCTGCAATATCCCAAGACAAAATGTATCAGTTCTCTCTACCTGATAGTGCCTCTGTATTTTCAGCTGAGTTATGCGCAATAGCATCAGCCATAAAAATAACTGAAGAAACCTCATGTAATAATTTTGTAATTTTTAGCGACTCCAGAAACGCCATCGAAGCCATTCAAAGTTACAAACCAAAAAGTAACATTGTACAAGATATAAAATTATTTCTCCATAAATTATATAATAATGGGAAAAATATAGAAATATGCTGGATCCCTGCCCATGTAGGGATTGAGGGAAATGAAGAGGCTGATACAGCAGCTAAAGAAGCAGCCCGTATGACAAGATCGAATGTAAATATCCCTGTTAACGATTATATAACACATATAAAGTAGGCATTGTAAACAAATGGAAAAATATATAGAATGAATAAACTGGAAATAATAATTGAAGCAAGTAAAACTTGGAGTTAAAAAATGGAGTTCATCATACCAAAGACAGAGGCATGCTCAAGTAATTCTGACTCGTCTCCGAATAGGCCATACTCGTCTGACTCATAGACACTTAATGAGCAGCCCACATGAATCAGCTCCTGAATGCTCAGAATGCAAAGTTGTAATAACAGTTAAACGTGTTATGCGAATGTCAAAAATATAACCAGCATCAGTTATCAACTTGTGGAAATGGATCAATTGGCAAAATTTTATCATAGTCTGCAACATTTTCAGTTGACCCAATGTTAATATTCATGTGGAAGTGTAAATTAATTGATAAAGTATAGAAAGTAATTAATGAAAATATGTGCTGTTCTAGTGTGGAAGCATATGCATTTTTGCATATTTTTAAAGTTTCATTATTCATTCATCATTTAGTCCCAGTGCTTAGCCTATGGCTTAGACCTCGGGCTCCATTTCATTTTAATCCTTTTGGGCCAGCCCTATGAAAGCTGTTAATCAGTTCAGTGGTCTGGTTAAACTATTTTAATAATAATAATAATAAACTCTTTGATGGGGAAGAAGAGGGAATGCTTCCCTACCCTGTTAGGGCAATTAAAACTTACTGAGATAGGTTAAGCACGGAAAAGGCAAAGTTAACCTTTCGTTTTGTGGTTTTAGAAAACCTAGAACATCTTTGTCGAAGGTGAAGCCTGAATAGGCAAAGTTAACCTTTTGTTTTGCAGTTTATAGTGTGTCATTGTCAAAGGTGAAGCCTGGAAGAGACAAAGTTGACCTTCCATTTTGTGGTTTTAGACACCTAGAACATCTTTGTCACAGGTTAAGCTTGGAGTAGACAGAGTTACCCTTTTGTTTTGGGTTTTAGAAAACCCAGAATGTCTTTGTCAAAGGTTATGCCTGGGAGATGCAAAGTTAACCTTTTGTATAGTGCTTTTAGAGACCTAGAATGTCTTTGTCAAAGAACACAAGGTTTTCTCTAACATATTTGATTAGGCTAGCTCTTGAGAACTAGCTCCATACCTTTTACCATTATTGAAGTTAAACATTCATAATGAGAAAGCAGTTGCAACTTCATTTAGTTTTATGACAATTTGTTGCTGAGGATGGGATTAATGTGGCACAGTACAAATGCAATTTGGTTTGCTGCTCACTACCTTAAGTATGCAGAATCATGTGTGAAAACAGTAAAACTCCTAGTTTCCTACTAGTAGCAGGTAAAGTTTCTTCCTGAACCAAAGAAAGAGCAATCTTTGAAGCTCTTTGTTTTAATCCTTGGTTTTGATATTTTGGGAGCATGAAGGTCATATCAGTATTGTATGGGAGCATACCTGTATATCATAAAAGTATTTATTTTTAGTTGACTGTCGTTATATAGGGCTTTTGAACCCAGGCACTGGAGTCCTCTCATGCCACTTCTGTTTCATTGTGGCTGAATTGAAGCGGTTTTTTCCGCAAGGCTGCACATCGCTGCACTTGTATGAGAGCCTTGCTGCCTGAATGGAATCCAACTTCTGGTAGCAGTGAGATCCAGAAAAGATTCCAGATCAGGTAAGAATGTTTGGGTTTCATGCAAGAAACCTTTAGCTCGATTGGCTGAGCGGATTTTGTCTAGCTGTACTACCCACCATCCTCTTCTCAATGTGGGAATCAGCTCTCTTTAAAAATAGGTAAGATTCATTTCAAATAATATAAATTTTCATCATAAAATTTATTATTTGGATACTTACCTACTGCTCAAGTAGACCCCACCCAGCCTCCCCACATTCAGTCTTTAGTTTAATGCCAACTTGCCTATTGGCACGGAGATATAAGCTACATGTAACAGTAGGTAAGTATCCCAATAATAATAAATTTTATTATTGAAAATTATTTTATTCAGAAGATGAACCCTGTTCATATGGAACAACTCCACAGGGGCCATTGACTTTAAATTCAAGCTTCCAAAAAATATGGTATTCATTTTGTACCAGCAGAAGAGTCAACAGACAGTATCTTCAGCACTGTATATCAATACAGTATTTTCAGTCTCCACAGACCATCCTATATTTAAGGGAACATTAACTGACAAAAGTAAACTTGCAATATGTTTAAATGGTTTACTGGTAAACCTTACTGCTGTATTGGATTCAAATATATTCACATTGTGTTAGTTTGGCAGCTTTACAAAATTTGATGGTAGCATTGTGCAACATATTTTCAGGTTTTGGAGATTAAAATTCTTTTTCATATTTACAATGTCTGTAGTATGTGGCTTTTAAGCTTTTGAGTTTTTGTCTGTTTGGGATGTAAAGTTCTTTTTCATGTTTATAATATCTGTAATTGTGTGGCTTTAAATCTTTATTGAATTTTTTGCTATTTGGGATGTCATGTTAATGTAGTGTTTATTAAAAATGTAAATGCAAAACAATGTTACTGTATTCTGTATTTTTAATATTTCCTATTGTAGTCTTTAGTTTTTTCAGTTAGCTGGTATGTCAGCTACTGAAAATCTTAGTAAATATTAAAATCAATGAAATTGAAAAAGTGAACAAGCATAAAACTATGTTTATAAATTAAAGGGGAAAAATTACAATAAATAAAGAGCTGTATTAGCTGAAGTCAGTATTGCAATGCATTGAGACAGCTAAGTGCATGCAGCACACTATCCAAAACAAAGCTTTTGACCTTTGAAAGTGATGTTACATTATTTTTTTCAAAAACTTATGAGTCAAAATTGGTGTGCATCTTTAAGGACAGAGCATCTTTGACACCAGGAAATATGATCTATGCTACACCATTATATTTTTTGCCTTAAATATGTAGGTTGCTTTTATTTCAGGCAAAGCTTATAGTAAATTACAAATTTCATACTTACAGTCTACTTTGTTCCTTTATATATTTGGTAACGCTCCTGTGACAGTATTTAGTGTCTTAATGTTGTGTAATAATTTCATTCATTTGCTTTTTGGTTGTATGTTGGCCCACCCTGGATACTGATTAGTGAGATCCATAAGTTTCCCTTTTTGGGAAGTTCCCATATCCTGAGAGTATATTGTTACAGGTATGGATGAGGATGAAGAGGAAGTTGTTCCCTTACCTAATGTCAATGCGGCTATTTTGAAGAAAGTCATTCAGTGGTGTACGTATCACAAAGATGATCCTCCTCTTCCTGATGATGATGACAATAAGGAAAAACGTACAGATGATATCTCCTCATGGGATGCAGACTTTCTCAAGGTATGTAAGCTTATGGTAGGATTGCATTTTCTTTATTTTAAAATTTTGTACAAAGCTACCTAAATACAGTCCATTTGGTTTGTGTACAAAGATTGCTCTTAAAAGTCTTACGTAATTCAAATGGGGGGATGCTCTCCCATGAATATGTATCCTTTCAATGATAACATTTTTATAGTATATAGCAATTTACAAATGAAAAAATAAAGAACATTAACATGTTAACGAAAAAATAATGATCACATGACAGGTAAATATGTTGCACATGTGACATGCACGCTTACACGGTGTTGTCTGAGTTGGATGTTTATGTAAAAAGAAACACCATTCACCAAAAGTACAGAGACTTCATGCATATTGGGATTAACTGGCAGTGTAGGAGGGTTGGGACTGTTGATACAACCATAGTGTTTGATTAAGGTTTTTCTGGCTTGGTGGTGGTTCTCATGGTGAAGTAGTAGTGAAGGATTTTTTACTGGCCTGCTTCCTTCTGTCCTGCAGCATCAGTCTGTAGTGGCCAATGTCTTGCTTAACACTGTTGTTTATACCCATATTCAACATTTGCCCCTTGAGTGCCTTGACTAGGTGAGGGGCTAAGGGACCTGGCCTTTGGGCCCGGGTCTTGACGAATCATCCTACATAGTTGTTTTTGGTTTAAATGGCGTGGACATTTCCACATTCCCCAAATTTTACTGCTTAGGTGAATCTGAGAAGGGATCGTTTTTTGGAAGGGGTGTTGCACTCAAAAGCTAATTGTGGGAGTTGTTGTGGTTGAGTCGCCACCTGATATGGTTTGGACCCAAGAGATAGTGATGGGATTCTCCCATTGCTATCTTGGGGGGCAGAATCATCTGCAGGGATCAGCCCATTGGAATCTGGGGAGGTTGTTGGAGGTGGGACTCCTGGCTTTTGTCCGAAGCTCACCAGCACGTTTTGGAGTGGGAAGTCGGTCCCCATTAGTTGGGGCAGAACTCCCAGCAGGCAGATTGGCTTATACCTGGGCCACTGCAAGTGTATTGGTGCTATCCTGAAAGGGTAGGGTATGGGAAATTCAAAACGCTATGGAAAAAACCTTCTAATACAAGCTGGTAATGAGACTCAAGCAATTTTGCTGTCTAATTTTAAACCTCCTGAAAGTGGAAATATTGAATATATTTCATCTCACAGATTCTTTAACACACTGAAAGTGGTAGTTTACTCAAAAGACTTGCATGTTTTTAAAGAGGAGGAGATTCTCCATCGATGTCCTCCTTGTGTATCTCATGTAAAAAAACTGGGAGGGGATGCAGCTATCCTTTTAACCTTCTCCTCCAATTACTTACCTGATACCATCATTGCTGGTCATGAGAGGATGCAGGTTAAAAAATATTAAATCCCAAACAGTGTCGCAAATGCTTTGAATATGGCCACATTCAATACTCTTGTGATAACAATAAAAGTTGTTCTGTGTGCTCTGCAGAGCATGATAATTTTGATGAGTGTGAAGCAATCCGATACTGTTTTTTGTGTAAGGGTGGTCACACTCCAAATTCTAGGGCTTGCCCCAGATATAGATTTGAACAAGAAGTGTTGGCAGTGGCTGATAATGAACATAGCATTAGCGAAGCAAAGTGCATTGTAATGGGGCAAACAAAAATGCCAACTCTGCCTATGCTTCTGTAATAAAACTTATGAAAAATATCAGGAGTGTAAGCCACCAATAACTGCATCTGAAAGTAGATATCACAAACCTGCTATTCTTCAGACTGTAAATAATGAGAATCTCCAAACTGATCAGAAACTTTTGTCGGCAAGTGCGTTGGAGTCCAGTACCAAAAATTGTACTTCCAAAAGCATAGATAATTTATCTTCCAAAGTCAATACAAATACCACCTCTACGATAGCTGCCGATTCATCTCCAAAAATAAGTGTGCCAAAATCAACTAATAATTCAGGAAGATATTCTAACAATACTTCAAACAAAAATAAGCTAAAGGAGCAATCCCAATTAGATAGAGCTAGTTCAGAACCATCAATCGTCACAGCCACAAACAAAAATAATAACAAAGCTACAGTTACAAATACCAAGAAGTGCACATTTAACATTTATCATTATTTGGGAAATACTTCCCCAAATAATGATAGCTTTACAATAAAAACTTCAAATGGGTTCAGTGTTTTGGAAGAGATCTCTCTTCCCAGAAAGGTGGTTCCAAAAGTAGATTCAGAACAAAAACATCCGAGTTCAATTCAGTCTTGCCACCCTAAGACAAATAGGATTAGTGTTGCACAGAATCACAGTAGAAATTCTGAACATCAGGATCATAATAAAAAATATGAAGATCAACCAAAAACCCTGAACTCCAGTTCAGATGAAAAGGGATTAAGAAAACAATCTCTTATAAAGGAGAATTTCCCACTCTACCCAGGGCCAGGGCCCCGGGCCACCCACCAAGATGGGGCCTTCTACCAATAAAAACAATACATTTTAATAAGGTTAGTATTGTAATCAGGCACTTATATTACCCATACTAGCCAAATTGAAAATTTGATTATTAAGTTTGACAATAACATGATGCTCGTACATATGAATGTTACGAATGTTTGTGTCACTATGGTTGTAAGTTGTGTTTGAAATTGTAATGATTTTTGACTGCAAAATAACATATCTCAGTATTCTTTGTTCTTCTTTGTTTTAACGTGCTTTTTTTCCCATTTTTATATGGGGTAAGCACAGTGCCTTCTTTTGAAGGACTTCGATTTAGCGGTGGGGTAGGCCGTAGCCTTGATCGGCTGCCCTGCCTGACATCGCTTAGACCCCGGTAACAATTGTGTACACGTATTGTACCAAATCCCCAGCAGCAAGGAGAACTGGGCGGGTAGTTCGACAGTTCGAGACGTGTGAGGTGTCTGTTATGTTGTTAGAAGATGTTGGAGTGGCTTTGTTTATGTGTGTATTAGTCTGTAACACCCATTTGCTTTGAGCAAACCTATCCGTTGATTACATACGTAATCCCGGGGTCTCTACACGGATAGCAAAGTGTCCGCCTTCTCTGACTGGTCGGCTGCGGAGATTGAACCCTTGCCACAGTCCTCTATGAAGTCTGAGGTTGCTGCTCTACCAACCGAGCCATCGAGGCTCCATATCTCGGTATTCTTTGTATTATGGCCAAATCAAGTTTCTAAGACGTCATAGTTAGAATACAACCTAATTCGTTAATCTATATGTCTCACGCGAGATAATAGCATCTATAAGTATATCTAATTTGACTTAATTATAATAACAGGTTACGCTAGTCATGCTTACGGTTCCCTAGTGTTCAGATGAAATGTTCGAAGAATTAGCCTCCGGCTAATGTTAAAAGCAGAAGGACTGTTAAAACAGATGAATCAGCTTGAAACAGGAATGTACACCACCTTCTGGAATGATATTCTGCAAAGAACAGATGCAACTAATAAAACTACAACACGCAAAACTTGATCTAAATACTGCTGTGGCATCACTGACTAGCTTGAAAGACTCTGTTACATCAAAGCATGACTCCTTCCACACTTATGAAAAAGAAGGTGAACAGCTGTCTCAGTCTGGCTCAGCATACTATAAGCGGACAGAATCTCGGCAGAAGCGCCAAGAATGTGCGACTTAACCCATTGGATTATGGACATGCAGAAGAAGTACAACTCAGCCCCTCTGAAAAATACAGAACACAAACTTTTATACATGAACTTACCTGTTGTTTACATATAGCTGTAATTCTCGATCTTGACAGAAAATTCAAAACTGGCGGTTCCGCTAATATATGGTCAGGTGTCTGACTACCCGCCCTCTACCCGGGGTACCTGGATCCATTTCCATCAACAACTAATCATATTTTCTCTGTCGGGGCGACTGATCGTCTGCTCCTCTTCAGGAAATTCATCGGTGCTTTTCTTTGGTGAAGTACCCACTTTGTTGACAGTTCTGGCTTGTTTTGGCTTTGGTTGGGAATTTTTCTAGATATGTCTGATTCAGGATCTCAAATTATGATCTTCACGAGGGTGGGGGGTTGTAAAACTTCAGATATCTCGGTCTAACATAGACCCTCTTTCTTGATGCTCTAACTGTAGAGAGAATTGTGCACGAATCTGGATAGATGTGATGAGTGTTAGTCTTTGTCTGTGCTTGATTGGCAAAAGTTGGCTAAATATCAGGCAAAATTAAGTAAAGATAGGGCACGTAAGGCTTCGGCCAGAAGTTCCTCCCAGAGTAGGAGTAGTATTGCCTCTTGTTCTGTTCCTGTTACCCCTCCTGTTCCTATTCCTGCCCCGGAACCTGTTGTTTCCGAACCCACTACCGTGTCAGACCTTCGGGCAGAATTTGATGGTAAGATTTCGGCTCTTTTCTCTCGCGATAGGAAGATTGGCCAGGATGTGAGTCTGATCATCTGACATGAAGTGTTGAGTGATAGTGTTGTGGAGGAGGTGACTGTTAGGTCCCCTCGCTCTCCCTGGGTCTAGGTCTCTGTCCGGCTCCCAGGGCTCAGGGAGAAGACATGCCGAAAGCCGAAGGGGCAGTGGGGTCTGCTCCGCGAGCAGTTGCTCCCTCCTAACAGTCTGTTCGTCGTCCCAGGCTGTTGCAGCTCACCATAGTAAGCGATGCGGAAGTGTCTTCTTGTGCTTCTGTTTCGTCGAGGAGGAGTTGGAAGCAGTCAGAGTCTAGTAGGCCGCTGAAGGGGCGCTTAGGCTTCCTCTCCCAAAAAAGTCAAGTTCCTATCCAAGAAACTTTGGCGCGTTCTCCTCTTCCGTCATGTAGCTTTTGGGATAGCCCAGAGATCTCTTCTTCTTCAGGCAGTCCGGATGTGCGTTCTACGGATCGTAAGCGAGCGCCTGATCCTCCTGTTAGCATGCAAGTAGCGGCTTCCTTCCCGTTGGATCCCAAGTCGGCTTTTATGCCTCTGGTTCCTGCCCCCCTTTCGCAAGAGGACAAATTGGACAAGATTTTGAGACTTTTCGAAGGTTTTAAAGCACCAGCACTTCAGGATCCTTCTGCAACTGAGGCTCCGGTCTCTGCTCCCGCTCACGCACCTGGCGCCGCTTCCGCTCGCGCGCCTGGCTCCGCTTCCGCTCGCGCTCCTGGCGCCACTTCTGCCCGCACCTACTGCACTCCCGACGCTACTTTGGCGCTTGGCGCCTCTCCACAGCACGTTTCCAAGGCGCTGTCTTTGCGCTTCTGGTGCCGTGGTTTTTAGCGCCTCTTTGGCTCGGATCTTCTAGGCTCCTGACTCCTCTCAAGCTCATGTTTGGATATGGCGCGAATTCGAGCACTTAGCGCCACTCCGGTGACGTTGGCGACACTCAAGAGGATAACGTAAGTTTGGCTCCGGAGCGTTTCTATCCAGCGGTGCTCAACTGCTTCAGAGATTCTCTCCCAGTTCCCGATGTTTGGAAGTAGATGATGTTCCGTCTGCTCCTTACGTCCTTTAAGCATCTCTTCAACTTTTTGAAGAACATTTTCAAGAAGACTTTGCTCCAACTGCCTTAGTCTCCAACTACGCAGTTTGCCCAAGTTACTAAACCTCCTTCCTCTAGATTTCTGAAGCTGGTCCTGTCTGTTTCGGCGAAAAGAGCTCTCCGAAGGCAAGAAGGATGGTTGAGCATGAAAAGATCTCAGGGTAAAACTTCTTTCTGTTTTCCCCCCTCACAACTGTCTTTTAAGTCTCGTTCGTGGTATGAGACTGGGGAAGTCTTTTCCTTGGGAGACGCTGCCTCCTCTCAAGGGGATTTCTCCAGCCTTGTGGATTCTGCCCACGACAACAACTTTGCCTGCCAGTCAAGTGAAACTTCTCGTCTTGAAATTGACCATCTGGTGAAGAGTTCCTATAGGATCTTGGAAGTCTTTTCTTTTATTGACTGGTGTCTATAGGGCCTTGAGCAGGAAGGTGAAAGTCTGTGATCTTCCCCAAGACTGCTCACGGATCTTGATGCTATTTTGGCCTGCCTGGACAGGAGCCATCACGAGACGGGCGTCAGAAATTGCCTCAGTGACTGCTACAGGCATTTTGAAGAAAGAGAGCACATTGGATTTCGTTTGTCGTGAGAGAGGAGTCTCCAGGAACCAGAAATCTGCTCTACTTTTGGTCAACTGTTTAAGAATCCCTTCTTCCGCCATGTTAGTTAGGAAATTTGAGGAGCTCTCGCGGAGTCTCTACTCAGGACCTACTGGCTCACTCTTCGAAAAGACCCAGGTTTTCGACTTCTCCAGTAGTACCCAAGCCTTCTTTCCCTGTATCCTCTAGGCCTTCTCGGGGCACTCCTTCTCGGCCCTTTTCCCGTGCTAGAGGAAGAGGAAAATTCTCTTCTCATCCCCAGAAATCTAGGGGTACCAACCAATGAGTTCAAGGTCCTTCATGCGACGGTCGGAGCCAGACTAAAGTCGTTCTGGCAAGTTTGGGAGGCCAAGGGAGCAGAACCCTGGGTGATCAACGTTCTGAGAGAAGGCTACACCATTCCCTTCTCAGAGAGTCCTCCTTTAAAGTCTTCGCCAGTAGACTTCAACGTATCATCCAGGGACTCCGGCTTGTAGTGTTGGAGGAGGAAGTTACTTCCCTCCTTGAAGGGAGCCATAGAGCAGTCCTCGAACCTTCATCTCGAGGTTCTACCACAACCGTCTGTTTCTGGTTCAAAGTCGTCAGGAGGATGGAGACCAGTCCTGTTAGCGCCCTGAACAAATTTGTGCTTCAAACACCATTCAAGATGAAAACCACACAGTCGGTTATCAATTCCCTGAAGGAAGGAGACTGGATGGTGTCCCTCGATCTCCAGGACGCATACTTTCATGTACCTATCCATCCGAGATCAAGGAAATTCCTACGGTTTGTGTTCAGAGGCAGGACTTTTCAATTCAAGGCTCTTTGCTTCGGCCTATCAACAGCCCCACAAGTTTCACAAGACGATGGCTCAGTGCGAGAAATGGCTTCACTTAGAAATTCACATATCCCTTTACCTCGACAACTGGCTGATCCGGTCTCCGTCAAAAGGCCAATGCTGAAGGACCTACAAAGGACCGCTTTCTCTTACCGGCCAATTGGGACTCATAGTAAATCTTCAAAGTCACCAACTCTCATCTCAAGACTTGACTTATTTGGGAGTTCGGATGAACTCAGTTCTTTCAGGTTTTCCGACGTCACAAAGGATCGAAATGCCTGCTGAGAAGTGAGATACCTGATAGCATCAAGACTTATTCTGCCAAGGAATGGATGAGCCTTTTAGGCACCCTCATCGCTAGAAGTGTTAGTCAGTCTGGGGAGGCTACACATGAGACCTCTTCAGTTCTTCCTACAACAGACCTGGAACAGGAAGAAAGCCGGATGCGTTTGTTTTTCCTCTATCCACTCCACGAGTAAAGTAAGACCTGTGGGTAATTGCCCAGGCGACAGGAGCAAACTAGATCGAGGTTTGTCGCTGAGACAGAGGAACCCAGACCTGATGTTGTTCTCCGGCCTTCCAGGCAGGGTTGGGAGCAACCAGGGGATCTTCAAGTGTCAGGCAATTGGTCTTCATCCCAACGGGACTGGCACATAAATGCGAAAGAGTTGAAGGCAATACATCTAGCCTTGGAACATTTCGTGCTTCTGGTGGAAAACAAAAAGATAGTAGTGCACTCGGACAACTCCACAGCTCGCGTGCGTGGAAGAAACAAGGAGGCACTCCTCCTTCTCTCATTCGGAATCGCAAAAGACCTGCTTTGTGAAGGCAACCAAGAACATAGAGCTAGTAGCTTCCGCTTCATCGGGAGCTCTCAGCGTGAAGCGGATATCACTCCAGCCAGGTCCTCCAGGTCATTCCGGCGGAATGGACCCTCCTGAAAGTTTGCCAAGGCCTGTGGAAGGTTTGGGAACTCCCATGCTAGACACTGTTTGCAACGAGGAAAACCGCAATTCACACCTCTCTTTTATCTCTGTCCAGACCAGAAGCATTAGCGGTGGATGCCATGCTCCTGGACTGGTCAGGTCTCTTCCTTTATGCATTCCCTCCCTTCAGGATGCTGGGAGAAGTCTTGAAAAAGTTTCGAGCACACAAAGGTGTGTCAATGATCCTAATAGCTCCATGGTGGCCAGGAAGATCATGGTTTCCAGAGCTACTGGAGAAAGTAGTGGATTGGCCAAGGAGGTTGCCATTCAGACCAGACCTTCTGTGCCAGTTGCACAGCAGAAAGTTCCACAGGAACCTGCCAGATCGAATCTGGTTGAGGTTCGGGCTGCCGGCGACTCACAGGAGGAGGCTTCTCTGAAGAGTGGCGCAGGCAATGGCTAGTCATACAAGGCCTCGTCTGCAAAGGTCTATCAAGCGTGGTATGAGTGGTGCTCCGAGTCTGGGTGTCTTCCACTTCACGACCTCTAAGCCAGGTGGCGGATTTTCTTTTGTTTCTGCACAAGGGAGAAGAAATTGGCTGTCGACGCGATTAGGGGTATAGGAGTATGCTGGCTGCAGTTTTCAGGAATAGAGGTATGAACCTTTCCTCGGACAAAGGATATTGCAAGAACTCCTTAAATCATTTGCTACCACTAAAGGCAAATCTCTTCATTATGCCGCATTAGATTTGGATGTGGTGCTAAAGGTAAAGCTTACTTCCAAATCTTTTGAGCCCTTTGAGTTCCTGCTCCATTAGGAATCTAACTAAAACTCTCTTTCTCTTGGCACTGGCCTCGGCAAAGAGATTAAGTGAGGTTCATGCTTTGGACAAAAGAGTTGGTTTTTGTGCAGATAAGGCTGTAGTTTCCTTCACCTTGGGTTTCCTAGCTAAGAACGAAAACCCTAGTAATCCGTATTAAAGGAATTTCCATTGCTAGCCTATTCTCCTTGGGAAAGGAAACGGAGAGACTTCTCTGTCAGTCCAGAAACATTGAAATTCTATCTGGACAGGGCCAGAAGTGTAAGAGAGGAACTCATGATTTTTATGGTGCTCAACTAAGAACCCCAAGAACCCTCTATCTAAAAATGGGATTGCTTTCCTTTTGAAGAACTGATACAGGAGGCACACAAGGAATTAAGGGATGTGGATTTCCCCTTAGTTAAAGTGATGCCTCATGAAATTAGGGCTATTACCTTCTTTAGCCTTCAAAGAAGAACATGGCTTTAAAGGACATTCTAAGTTCAACTTACTGGAGATGTTAGTCTGTTTTGCCTCGCATTATCTGAGATAGATCCAAACCACATGAAGACTGCAGTCGTTGGGCCCCTTTATTGCGTCTGACACGGTGATGGGCAAAGGGGCAGGGCTCTAGATCCTCTCCTTAGTTTCGCCCAGGTGCAGAAGGAGTCTCTTTTTGATGACTACTAGAGCCTTAGAGTTTAGATGGCCTAGTAGGTCTAATTTTAATAGGTTGGTGTGAGTTTTTTATGGTTGGGTGATATGTTAAAAAAAAAAAAAAAAAAAAGATAGTGTATGATGGTGGATGCTTTGAGTACTGCGCCCTGAGCAGGGGCATTATATGCTTTGGTTGATTGTCATGAAGGCGGCTGGAGCCAACAGACCTTTCTCCATATGGCAGCCTGCGACTGAGCTACTAGGCCCGCAGTTGCACTAAGGATAGCAGGTTACAAGAGGCAGTAACGAGGAAGGCAGCTTCCTTAGCAGGTAAGGATCCAAGAAAGTAAAAACGTTTTTCTTGGCATGATGATCTCAGGTTTTTCCATTTAACACTTACAGCTGTCGTGCCCACCTCACTCAATGTGGCAATCAGCTATATGTAAACAACAGGTAAGTTCATGTATAAATGACATTTTTATAATAAAAGATTTTATATCACACTTACCTGTTGTTTGTTTACATATAAAACATTCCCACCCGCCTCCCGCAAGGGACAGGGGACATAGAAAATATGATTAGTTGTTGATGGAAATGGATCCAGGTACCCGGTAGAGGGCGGGGTAGTCGATCACCTGACCATATATTAGCGGAACCGCCAGTTTTGAATTTTCTGTCGAGATCGAGAATTACAGCTATATGTAAACAACAGGTAAGTATGATATAAAATCTTATTTTATTATAAAAATGTCATTTTCTTGCCTGTCATTGATCAGTTTATCTCTTCTCTCGACCAACGTCTGGAAGCATACAAACAGATATCAAGTCAGTTTAATTTTTATAGACATCTGCAAAAGCTTTCTTCAGACGAACTTCACGACACAGCAGAGCAACTCGTCAGGGCATATCCAGATGACTTAGATATTACATTTAAGGAGGAACTGTGCCAGTTTGTAGCATCTGCTAATATATTCACAGATGAGGAGCCAACAGATATCAGCACTGAGCTTTTCCTGTATAGACTTATATTGGACAAGGGTGTACAGGACACTTTCCCAAACATAGAGATAGCTCTACGAATAAACCTTGTTTTGATGGTGTCAAACTGCAGTGGGGAGCGCTCTTTCTCAAAGCTAAAATTAATTGAAAACAGATTACGGACATCCATTGAACAGAAACGTCTGGTAAATCTGACTATAATGCGCCTCAAGTCACATACAATATATTGCGTGAACTGGACTTCAATGAAATCATCAGTGAATTTGAATTTGCAATAAAAAAATCAAGAAAAGTGTCGAGAAAGTAATCCTGGCTATACATATAACTCCATAAGAAAGAATGAGCTATTATAATTATGTGTGTTAGTTAAATTATTATTTTTATATAAATAATTGTAACTGTATGTGTAAAAAAAATATGGTAAGAACAACCTGTGCTTATTTTATTTTGTGTTTATGCATATTAATAACATCAGAAGAATAGTCCCATTGTAGTATTTCCTAAATAAAACTGTCCTACTAATATATTAGTATTACTGTATTTTGGCTACTAGATTAATTAGACTATAGTTTGCAGTGTATGCAATAGGAGTTGGAAAGGGGGCCTCCCACCAGAGTGGGCCCCAGGCCTCCCACCAGCTTAATTCGGCCCTGATGTGTAGTGCAGTAAATTTAGAAGCAAGTGATTCACCAACCAAAAAAGTTTGAGGAAATAGATATGAAAAAGTTTCATTAGATATATACTTGTAAACTCATTCACCACCTTTCCCAATCAAAGTCAGTAGACTGAATCAACAAATACCAGTATCAGATTGAAGAAGTTGATAAAGCAGACAAAGCTGCAATTTCACAAGATCAGTCATAGATGTTCCAATTAGTGATTATTTAACATCTCTAAAACCCAACATAATCAATAAATGGCAGAATATATGGAACAAAGAATGTGATGATGATGAAACAAATCAAGCCCACGTTGGAATATGAACTTCAACATATCAGAAGGGCACACAAGTAATTTTGACTTGTCTTAGAATTGGTCACTTGTTTTACCAATGGATATTCCATTAATAGCCCACATGGTCCAGTCATTATGTACAAACTGTATAGTAACACTGACAATTGAACAATTTTGTGTGAATGTCCTAAATATATTTTACAACAAATGTTAAGTTTTGGAAACAAATTGGTTAAAGAAATTTTGTCAGAATAGCCATCTGTGTCAGTCAACTCAGTTATCAAATTTTTAAACAGCTGTACTGTAATAAATGAAATCTGAACCATATCATTAATAAGGACAGATCTGTGAGAGGTAAATAATAATGCAGTAGAGATAAAGAACAAGTTAAGTATAGGAAATTGCATTATAGCAGAACATAGGTTATTGTGAGAGTACAGTGGACCCCCCACTAGATTGTGGTTCAGCATTCGTGGATTCAGTCATTCGCGGTTTTTTTTATGTGAAACGTATCTCCAAATATATCACAGGAAAATTCACTTAATTCACAGATTTTTCATAGAGCAATATTCACCAATTACTGTACGTATTTTTACTAATTTTCAAATATTAGTATTAATGTAAACAGCAAAATGTGAATCAAATGTTGAAGTAAAATCCCTCAATATTGATCTATTATCATCTTAATATGTACTATATAAAAAAATAACGATGTTCATGTTCACCTCCTCTCTCTTTCTCCATGACGACACACTATTGGTTGAAGGAGTTGGAAGTAGCCAGTGACAAAGCTTGTAGCTCGATGCTTTGTGTGTATTGTCAGTAGTGTATGAGTTGTATTTTTGTTTCTCTTTCTTTCTCTCTCACTGAGGTAAGAGAGAGAATTTTTATATATATGTAACATATGTATGGTAAATAATTTATTTACTAATTTCCAGATATATTAATATTAAAGCAAAAACAGCAAAATATCAATCAAATGTTAAAGGAAAATCCCTCAGTATTGATCCATTATCATCGTAATATGTACTGTAAAAAAAAAAAAAAAAATGTTTACCCCCTCTTTCTGTCACTCTCCATGATGACATGCTACAGTAGAACCCCGGTCCTCGACTGTACTAGAACTCGACATAATCGGATTTCAACACGAAATGTTGAGTAAATTTTACGTCGGAGCTCAAACAACAAACCGGAATCCGACCCGATGAATCATATGATGTTTGTAGAAAAAGAGTTTCGAGCGGCTGCCGCTAGTTGGCGTTCTTCCCATGCTTATTTAAAAGCATTTAAAGCCCACACATGTTGCTGGTGCTGTTGAAAAACAAGCCAGATTATCACATTAAATTAATAATACAGTATTTATAAGCCGAATTACTGTATGTCTGTTATCATAAAATTAAGAAAAATTTCCTAAATTACGTCGGAACTCGGCAGCTTGTGGCAGATATAAACAAACCACAGCGCCACCCTGGTGGTGTATCGTGGTATTAATTACATAAACATTCAATATTCATGGTAAATTTCATACAGAGTCTACTGGAATAGTGTACAAAATCACTGTAAAACATCTTTCAGTAAATATTTACTGAAAGATGTTTTACAGTGATTTTGTACACAGTTCCAGTAGACTGTATGAAATTTACCATAAATATTGAATGTTTCAGTAAATATTTACTGAAAGATTACTGAAAGATGTTTTACAGTGATTTTGTACACTGTTCCAGTAGACTCTGTATGAAATTTACCATAAATATTGAATGTTTATGTAATTAGTACCGCGATACACCACCAGGGTGGCGCTGTGGTTTGTTTATATCTGTCACAAGCTGCCGAGTTCCGATGTAATTTAGGAAATTTTCCTTAATTTTATGATAACAGACATACAGTAATTCGGTTTATAAATACTGTATTATTAATTTAATGTGATAATCTGGCTTGTTTTTCAATGTTATCATTATTAACAACAGTTTTATTGTGTACCCATTGCAGTACATTCTGGTAGTGCCTATAGGCTACCTAGCCTAGCCTATGGCGCTCGGTCTATCATCGGTAATACGGCCGCATTGGTCATAGGCCAATTTTTTTATACATTATGCATTTAAAAATGTAAAAGTGCTTCTGATACATTAAGTTATTCAACTCTGAACTTATTTAATTGTAATTTGTGTAAAAGTTTTGTATAAAAGGCAAGGTTGGGGTAATGACTGGTGGTCAGGAATGGATTAATCCATTTTCAGTTATTTCTTATGGGAGAAATTAACTCAGAATTCGACAAAATCGAATCTCGACACTTCTTCTGGAACGGATTAGCGTCGAGGACTGAGGTTCTACTGTATTGGCTAAAGGAGTTGGAAGTAGCCAACGACAAAGCTTGTTGCTAGATGCTTTGGTATGTATAGTCACCAGTGTGTGAGTTATCTCTCTCTCTCTCACTGAGATAACAGAGAATTTTTATGCATATGTATTATTTATGTGTATTTGTTTTGTATGACAATGATTTACTAATTTTCAAATATTAATATTAACGTAAACACAACAAAATATCAGTTCATTAAGGAAAATATAGTAAATTAGGTAAGATTTTACCTAAATTGTTTTCCTTGATCTTTTTCTGTCTCCAACTTAGGGGAAGGGATGAAGGCGTAACTGTCAGTCATCTTGACACATTAACCATGAAGGGGGTTGCCACCTGGGCAAAGGGGGTTGCCACCTGGGCAAAGAGACTCTCACTCTCTCTTTCTCCCTGTACGCCAAAGGATACTCATAGAGTGTGAGAGATGGATAGATAGGCAGAAAGGGAGAGTGGTTGATAGGAAGATAATATACAGGTTGACCATCACTAATCCGGCACAAATTTCGGCTAGAGTAATTTCTAATGTTTCAACACTAATTTTCAAATTTCCCGGGTTGCTGCACTAACTCGCTCGCCGGCCGCTTCGATTTGGTGGCGCAGTGTGCTGCATCAACAAACTGGTAGCCTGGCCTACATTATACTGAACTCTATTCACATATTAACAGTATTATACAAACATCAACATAACGAATGTGCATCTTTTTCATGGATCTTTTTAAAAGTTATGCTTTACTACATTGTTTCCAATTGCGTATATTCTCATATTGCTTTTCTGTTATAAATTGCAATCAATGTTTTGTTGAGGGAATCGATATCGCCGCATTTAACCAAGTTCAAAGCGCTTTTCTTGCTTCTAGTTAGCGTAAATGAATATGGATACTTTATTTATTTGGGACAAGGATATTTTTCGTTATATGAAGTGTTTTCGTTATACGAAGTGTTTTTAAGTTGAAATATAACTTGAATAGGTCTTGTTGTGAAATTAATTTAGCTATTTTTTCGTTAATGTATGACGTTTGCGGGAATCGCGGCTGGCCTTTTTGGGGGCATGTTTTTTTGAGTAAAAAAAATAGATTTCGTTTGCTATTTTCTCTTGATTTAATCATAATACGAGCTTTATGTATTTATATTTTATCGGCGTGAAAACAGTAGTAATTTGTATTCTTTCATGCCCAGTAGTTTTGATTAAAATACATTCTCTCCAGTTTTATTTACGGTCGAGTTTCATCCATGTTGCCGATGCACGATAACTTATAGTCATTAGCAGCTTGAATATTGTTTTCTCAGCTTCAGCTACAACTTGCAGCTTAAAGTTACTGTAGCAGTATATTTCCCTGCCGATCTTTTCTCCAAAGCGAACAAGAGTATAGTGTAAAAAATATTTCAGTCCTATTGTACAGTACTTAACGTCATTTGTAACATAACCACAGTAATTGTGTATTACCGTACGATGGTTGAAATACAAGCACAACAGTTGTTATCCGATACGATTATTAGCTAAACAACAGTTTCCCGTTCGGTTGTTTATGGCTGTACACATTTACGCAAGAGTATAACGTTACTAACAATACTTTTATCATTCTCTTTTACTTTTTTAACTAGCAGATGGAAAAAAAGCGATGGAGGAAAAGAAGTTGGTCTATTGTAAGTTGGTCTCTCTCGCTGCCTGCGCCTGCGTGAAATCTAAAAATATTTCCTAAATATTTTCGTATCGGTATTAATTGCTAACTACATCGTAAACTCGACATATCGTAAGTCGAATTATCGTAACTCGAGCACTATCTGTATTTGATAATTGTCTTTTCTTTGTTAACCAACTTGTACTGATTTATGGGATATTTTAATTCTAGGATGAGGTGCTTAGTTACTGTGTTTCGTGTATTCTAGCCTAATAAATGGCTAATCCGGCACCCTCTAGGTCCCAATGATGCTGGATTAGTGATGGTCAACCTGTATATACATATATATATATTATACAGGCAGTCCCCGGTTAACAGCAGGCTCAGTTAACGATGATCTGGTTTAATGGCGCTTGTCTAGCGACAGAAAATTGGCAATTTTTGCCGCCAAAAAATTGCCGATTTCCGTTTATTGGCGTCGATACATACCTAACAGAGGCGCTGATAACCGAAAATTGGTGCTTTTTGCGCTGATAAGCCCTGAAAATCGCCGAAAAAGCGCAAAAAATCGCAGATTTTCTATTATCATCACACCCTCAGAATGGAACCCCACGTATAACCGGGGACTGCCTGTACTGTTGACCTATTATCATCGTAGTATGTATAAAAAAACTATCATCCCAACATTTTAATTGTTTAACCAGTGTAAACAAATCAGTTCAGCCCTCTCTCTTTTTACGCCGAAGGATACTCGTAGAATGTGAGAGATGGATAGAAAGATAGAAAGGGAGCTATTGGCTGGAAGGGTTAGAAGTAGCAAATCATACACCAGGGCAGGGTATGTTACCTCAATGCTGATTGGCTTGTAGCATCACGCGCTATTGGCTGGAATGATTAGAAGAGCTAATCACAGAGCAGGATACCAGCTTTGCTAGTTGCCGATTGGCTTGTAGCTCCAATGATTTGTGAGTGTTTCCCCCCTTTTTTTTTTTTTTGTTACGATTGATTTGTTTTATATTTACTGATACTGTATATAGGTATTCTTACAACCTTGTTTTGTGAATTAATCTTTATTTACTTTTGTGTATGTACTGTCACTGGTGTATTAAATATTTTTAATTTGCATATGTTTTTGTTTCTCTTTCTCTTAGGGTTAACTTTATTAGTTTTCACATGTACCTGTGAGCCATATATTTTTAAGGGTAATGATGTAAGATGACTTTGAAATTATAGTAATGATGTAAGATGACTTTGAAATTATAGTAAAGTGTTTTAGGATAATAGTTTAAGGTATATTTTTGTTTGAACTATTAAAATAAGCAGTTACAGTATAAGCGTTTTGGTTTATGTTATACTTTACTTGGTTCATCCCTTACCCCTTCTCTCTCTCCCCATGATGACAGCTATTGGGTGGAAGGAGCCAATCACACAGCAGGGTACCAGCTTAACTCGGTGCTGATTGGCTTGAAATAGGCAGTTATACTGTACATAAGCATCCTGGGTTGGGGGGAGGGAGGGCATTTCCAATATATAGCAGATTTTTGGTATTCACTGGTGGTTGTGGCCCCTAACCCCCCGCGAATACGGGGGTCAACTGTAATGTTAATTAAATGTCAGAGTGAAATGTTTTTATTTCATTATCTGAATTATATGAATTGAACCTAAACAGTATACTAAAACACATAAGGTTTTGTATGGTATTACACGCAAATAATCTCTGTACTGCAGAAATAGTGAAACCACAGAACACATACAAATACCATTATTTCATATGTAAATAATTTATACAATATTTTAATTGTAAATTATTGGTATCATAACTGCTATATCCTTGTTTGGAGCTCAGGCAATAATGGAAGCACTTACAATTTTACAATGGTTTTTATGCTATGTATAATACTGTATAGATATTGGACTTGATGCTATATTGTATATTATTAATCATTTCAAAATATGAATGGTACAACTAAAGATTAATACTTTCAATCTCCATTAAAGGTTGACCAGGGAACATTGTTTGAATTGATCCTAGCTGCTAATTACTTGGACATCAAAGGTCTCTTAGACGTTACGTGCAAGACTGTGGCCAACATGATCAAAGGCAAAACCCCTGACGAAATTCGCAAAACCTTCAACATCAAGAATGACTTCACTCCATCAGAAGAGGAGCAAGTACGCAAAGAGAATGAATGGTGTGAAGAGAAGTAAATGATAAACCCAATATTATTTATCTGTAGGTGATCAGAAAGTATAGAATAATCTGTTACTTGACTTAGGCTGCCATACTCCCAAGAGATGTTTAATCCAGAGGTGCTTAAGTTTGTACACAGCAATGCCAGAACAAGCCTCCCTTGGATTGGAAACTTTTAAGCCTTAAGACAGAGTTCTACTTGGCACTTTATCAACTTGTCGTAGTAATCTATATATTTATTATTTACTTTTTTGAACTTTCATTATTTTGTGAATATGGTACCACATAATTGGAAATCGACTATTGCCATATTTGGGAACATTTGGTGTGTGAAGTGGAGGAAAATTTTCTTTTTGGTTAAAAGTTGAGAATTGTGGTTAACCTACAGTTCACAATTGTTCACTTATTCAGATCTCTGGTTTGTCATTTGATGTCTGGACGATACATTTATTTTTTTCTTTCATTTTTTTTTTAATTCATAGGTACTGTACCAGTCAAAGTGTGTTCTACATCCACCCCTTAACACATACCAAAGTGCAAGGTTAATGTCAGCTTCATAAGACATTCAAGGAAAGGCATATTTTAGATAATTTTTTAGTTATCCATTAATAAAAATTCTCTTACTGTCCCCCAGTGTGAGTAGCTTTTTCCTTTGCAGTCCATTCATTAAATAATGTGCATTAGTGTCCAACAGTAGTGATATTTTGATAAAGCACTGCATATAACGCACTTGTGATGTGTTTATTGGCCACCTTTTGTTTAATGTTTTATTTTGACTGTTCTGAATGTGAAGGAAATTTTATTATTCTTGTCTAAATAAACCTCCAAGTTAAATTAGTTTGAATGTCTCCTAATATCTACCATTGCTGTATTATAAATGTGTATTTGGTTTGTTCCTAAAGTAATACAAACTGTTGACTTATTATGTCATAATAAGGTACTTAAATGGAGCTGGGCACTATTTTATATTGAGTGGTGTAAATCTGAAGCTATATTCTTTATCATTTAAACCTCATGGATGTCCCCCTTTTCTAGAGGAGGAAGTTTGTCTACAAACTGGCATCTGGTGGGGAGAAAAGTCAGTGTCTTCCAGCCAACACTAGCTACTTTCTAAACTTTGCTCTCTTAACCTGGGATGAGAGGTCAGAAATGGCCAAGTCTGTCAACATGCTCAGCCACAAGTTGAGCAATGAGGCAGCCTGGAAAGAAACCATGGTAATGGACTCCATGGCCCCTGACTAAAGCAAGGAAGGAAGTGCTTTCTTGTCAGTCTCTCCTTGAGAACTTTTGGCAGTAGGAAGCCTGATGAGTCCAACAGTAAGAGAGTAGTCTCGGAGTCTTCTAGGATGTAAAATCTCCTATGTATGTCAATGGTAGGGGAAGGAGCTTGCCTAATCTGTTGGATAACTGGGAACTTTCAGAACAATTTCAGCAAACTAATGACTCTTATGGCACTGAGGGGAAAGTTTATGTTCAGGCAGGTCTCCCAGGGCAGCCACATTGCTCCTCCCAATGTAGGCCACCCCCCCACCCTTGATGGAGAGAACCTATCTTGAATTAGTTTTATTCTGTTTGTACTGTGAGTATTAATCCACAACATTCAACCTCTGGCATGCCCTTGATTCTCCCTTCTTGCTCTTCCATCAAGAAAAAATAAAGAAATGGAAATAACTGTCAAATCTTTTGAGTAATGAAAATAAAACTAGAAATTGATTTCAAACAGTACCCAACATTGACCCATTTTTTATTCTCTTTTTGGGAACAAGAATTGGTCAAGGTTCCTTAATATGATATAGTGAACACAAACGTCATCTTAAACTTGAAAACTACTGGTTAAATGAATATTCAACAACTGAAAACCTAAGAGAAAAATTAAAAACAAAAATGCTTGATTGAAGTATTTACCATAAATCAATCTGAGAGTTACTCTGCAATACAAACTGTAGTTAGCTCCAACAAGACAATAATTAAGTGTACAGGGAACAATCATATTACTAAAATATGAATCTATTGACAAAATTATCATATTAGACTACCCTAAAAAAAAAAGATATGTGAAAGACTGAAATCTATGGCATTTCAAGCATAAAAAATTAAGAAATCTCTGTGTGCATAATTTGGTAACCTCACCAGGATAATTTTGGTATTAGTAATTTTGTGTGATAGTATGTTAGCCTACAAGATAAGTAACGGAAAGTGACAATGGCAACAGGACTTCAAAAACTCATTCATAGGCCACCCTTGGCTGTATGCAAACCTCCTCAATCTGTCAATGAGAGTGTCAATTAGTGTCCATGTTAACATGTTTTTCATCAGGCTGGGCGACTGGGGTTTTGTGGAAAGTATAGGGGTGGTAGTGCTGCTTGTCTGCTGTCTTTCAGATTCCTTTCTCCCTTTTTCAGCTTCATCCCTTTCCCTCAGTTGCTTTGCATGGGCTTGATCATTCACCAACTGCTTAATTTCATCTAGCCCCAATTCAGTTTTGAACTGGGTCAGGAGATGAAATGAAGCAGTTGGTGACGGATTAGCAAAATATACTGCAGCCTGTGCAGAGCAACTGTGGGAGAGAGATGAAACTCAGAAACAGAGAAAGGAAACTGGAAGACAGCAGGAACATGAACTGCTTGTAATAAGACTTGAGACTTGAAGTCAAATTGCACAGGGACAGGTAAGCAGCACTACCACCCATATAGTTACCACAAACCTAAGTTGCCCAGCTCTGATGAAAAACATGATGACATAGACAATTTTATTGAAAGATTTACACAGAGCCAAGGAGTGCGCTGTATGTTGAAGTCCTTTACTAATAAGTATCTTTTAAGTTTTATCTAGTATGCCTTCAGATGAAGCTCTTCAGTGTGATAGCCTAAAAAAATACTTGTTAAAGAGATGTGATGACAGAGGAGGGTTAAAAAAAAAAAAAATCAACAAGAAAAGGCCAGATAGGGTGAGACTGCACATCAGTTTGTAGTTGGGCTACAGAGATGCTTCAATAGATGGACAAATATCTGAATGCGGCAAGTTTAATGATTTAGTTGATTTACATATCAAGGAACAGTTACTCTGTGCGTTCAACCAAGAAGGTACCATTCCTCTGGGAAAAAGTTCCAAGAGGCATTGGTGATGAGGTAATAAAGCTTGTACAGCTGTATCTTGAGGCTCATGGGCTAAGCTTAGTGGAGTGCAGTGAGTCAATGGAGAAGTCTAATGGTGGTATCCAGAGACCCAAGGACTATAAGATGGCTGGCAAACAGAAACATACTGGCAAAAATGAAGGTATGTGCTTTACATGTCACAAACTTGGCATTTAGCCAAGAATAAGTAGCAGAGAGGGCAGTCCAACAGAAGGCAGCCTGTCTCACAACTTCATCCTCAGAGCTTTGTTTAGAGGGGGATTAATTTAGCTGCAGTTGATAGCTGGAAGCCATTCCAAGAACACAACCATGGCAGATCAGTCCAGTGAAAAGGGAAGAAACTTTGTGGCAAGGGCAATAAATAAAATTGTATTTTCCTTTTTGGTAAGAGTTAGTTAGTTATGATTTGTTTAACCAGACCTCTGAACCCTTTTATGGTTCTTCTCGGGCTGATTTGGTAAGAGCTAAGTACACTATTATATAAACTCCCTAGGCCACTTCCTACCATGAGCCATATACATTGTCTCATATTTTGTGACAAAAAGTAGCAAAAATAAAATCTGAAGGATGATCTTCCATTGGAAATTAACACTAGGTCAAGATAGAGAAGATTATACATTCCTAAATCATTACATTGCCAAAACTGTAGTAAATATGAAAAAAAAAGGTAGAGCAGCTCCAGATGTGCATATTCTGGATCAAATGATTACACAACTTGGAACTGTGGTGAACCAACCTGCACAAACTATGGTCAGAATCCTCATGCAAGATCTAAAGAGTATGCACATTATGGATGCAACACATAATATTCAAGACAAATAGAATGTCCATAAGAGAAGCTAAACTAGAGGTGAAAGTAAGAGGATTTAATGAAATGATAAAATATTTATGTACAAAACCATATCCCAACAAGGTAACCAAAATCAAAATAATCATTCACTATATAAAACAAGAAACAAACTATATGCAAGAGAAAAAAATATTAGAGCAAAGACTAGGTGAAGGAAATACAATCCAAAAAGAATATAGCATTAAATATCCAAACAAGTTTGATGTTCTGTCACAAATGGAATTTGAGGAACTTTATCAAGACCTTTAAGGAAAAGAGGAAAAGTAGAAAACCAACAAAACAATGTTTCTATACTTCAAGATAAGGAACCCGAAGAGGGGTGGGCATAGTGCTGTCAGTGCACCCCATGTGGTGCACTGTAGGCAATACTTAAGGTTCCTTGCAATGTCCCTTCAGCCCCTAGCTGCAACCTCTTTCATTCCTTTCATTGTACCTACGTTCTTATTCTCTTTCTTCCATCTCACTTTCCACCCCCTCCCAACAATTGTATCATAGTGCAACTGCAAGACTTTCCTCCTGTTATGCCTTTAAGACCTTACTGTCAATTTCCATTTCATCACTGAATGACCTCATAAGTCTCAGCATTTGGCCTTTGGCCTAAATTCTAAATTCTACTCAAGATAAGGAAAGGCCACTGGAAAGAACTCCACCTGAAAA
Source organism: Macrobrachium rosenbergii (assembly GCF_040412425.1). NCBI lineage: Eukaryota > Metazoa > Arthropoda > Malacostraca > Decapoda > Palaemonidae > Macrobrachium > Macrobrachium rosenbergii. Next base: position 60,419,890 of record NC_089743.1, read on the forward strand.
GAAGAACAATACCAATGACCATAATGATACTAATCCATCTGTCAAAACCATGAATTATCTCAGATCTGTAGTATAAGACAATTGCTAAATTACAAAACCATGTAGTCTAGCTTTTGCAACAACAGATATCTTATGAAATATTGATTATGTAAAGATGATGTTATTACAAATGCTGTTTTACTTACTGCATCCCTAGAAATTCAAAATACCGTATACACTCGTGTATCATGCAACCTTTCAAGACCTAATTTTGAAGTTAATTTTAAGGGGGTCGCATCATACGCGAAATACAAAATTAGCATATGTAATATTCATGTATTAGTGTCATAACATAACGAATACGCATCTTTGACATGGATCTTTTAACAAGCTATGCTTTACTTCACTGTATCCAGTAATATTGTACGTACAGTATTCGCATATTACTAATCGTATTATAAAATGCAAACATAGCGATCAAGTGCCAATTGCATTGTTCAGGTTTTCATGAACATGGACAACGATACCTTCCGTGAATTTTTGTTTCAGCATCAATTCAATTTCCGTTTAAAGATCACCATGGAGGAAGGTTTTGTCCCATTTGCCATACACGTTAAAACAACAGTAAAGTGTGTTCTTTCATGCCCAGTAGTTTTGATTAAAATACTTTTCTCTCCAATATTATTTACAGCCGAGTCTGATGGTATCGAAGTTTAGGAGTTTAATCCATGTTGCCAATGCATGATAATTTATAGTCATTAACGCTTGAACATTGTCTTCTCGGCTTCAGCTAGAACTTGCGGCTTATATTTAGCAGTATATTTCCTTGTGATCTTTTCTCCATACCGAATAAGGCTATGATGTAAAATATATATCAGTCCTATTCTACTTAACGTTATTTATAACATACCTGCAGTCATTGTTCACTATTGTACGATGGTTGAAATGCAAGCAAAACAGCTGTTGTTACCCAATTCGGTTTTTCATAGCCATGGACTAGACCGTTTTCATAGCAAAACAGTTGTTTCTCGTTCGATTGTTTATGGCTGTACTCGTTGAGTCAACGAGTATAATGGAACTAACAATACTTTTATCATTCGCTTTTACTTTTTTAACATATTTAACTAGAAGATGGGATAAAGAGATGAAGTAAAAGAGGTTAGTTCATAGTGATCTGGTCTCTCAAAAAAGGAACTCGCATGATACATGATAAAATAATTTTTTATGGGTGAAAATTTTGGGGTCGCACGATGCTCGAGATCGCGCATTAACGAGTACATACAGTAAACGAACTAACAAAGTAAATTCTACGTCATGTTTTTCCTACACACATCGCCTAAAAGGGAAACAATGTCCTATGTTTCACCGCCAATCACAAGCAACCCCTACCAACAATACGATAAAGTATGATAATTATCGTTCGTGTGACTGAATTGTTCTAAACAGTTACAAACAGCCTGAATTTTTAATAAAAAATTAATATTATGTTATCCTAAATGTTATTACTACTGTAACTACACTGTGTCACCAAAAGGTAAAGGTTATTGTGAGCTCAACCATAACTCGATGTTTACATTTTGTCAGCTGGCCTCGCATAGATAAATGCTGATTTCATTTATATGGAATTATTCCTCGATTAGGCTATTTATTATGAAGATAAACCAATAGTATATAAGGTAAAATTATTTTTATTACCTTTATTATCACTTTATTTCATAATGTGAATCTTTTCATGTATGTTGGTGGATATCGCACCAAGGCCGAGGCTAGCCTACCGATAAACATCACTTAGAATTCAGGGTTTAATATTTAGAATGGTAGCATAAGACGACCCCCAATTTTTGGGGGTGAATTTTTTTATTTAAAGGTCATCTTATACACGGAAATATACGGTAACAACGAAACTTATGAAAAAGGATTCATGTGTACCTACCATTTGACATATAAAGAAATATATGTAAATGTTTTAGATTAATTACTGTATTAAAAACTTTAAATGAAATATCAAAAGAAGAACCAATTAGTGAAACAGTTAAACCCAAGAATACTAAACCAATTAAAGCAAGAAATTTCTAATGAACAATAAAAATGTAATCAATTAAAACAAGATAAATACGTAGTAAAACATCAACTTCGTAGCCCATAAAACCTGACCTCTCTAACATAAACATTCAATAATTATATAATCCAATGGAATGTACTGTAAATGGTCTAAGAACAAATTTCTCCTTGGAGAAAGACAGGACTTCCTCAAGTACTATGAACCAACAGCATTGTTTACATGTAAACAAACTAGTACCATCAGCACACAAATATTTACTAAGCTCAATATTTCAAGAAGAAGCAACTTGGGAACTGCAATATAAATACAGTACACAATAAGATAATTTATGATAAAATAAATTTAATTAATACTATCTTAAATTTTCCTCAATAAAATTGTGAACAGAAAACATTTATATCATATTCAACTTAAATAATTAACTAGACAAAAAGGATAATCTAAATAATGTACAAGTAATACTAAATAATCTCCAAGGGCCCCCTCTTAATAATTGGTGATTTTAATGTCCATAACCCTATTTGGATTACTACAATTATATATCATATCTTGCAGGAAATGTAGTAGAACAGATCTTGAATTCAAATGACAATGAAACAGATACAAACTTTTCAAAAGCACCTGGAACTTTTTCATCATTGGATTTCACACTACTCATCTAACATTGCACATAGGTTTGAATGCAGCATATGTGATGACCTATATGGCAGTGATCACTTTCCAATCTTAATTTTACTTACACAAAATAATCATATAGCAGACTGGGAAATATACCTTTTGCACACAGCAAATCCCTCCATCTGAATATCTAAGGGACCACAATGAAACTACTAATTTTGTTACAAAACTTGTAAAAATGTAGAAGATAAAGCCATACTCCACTCTAACAACCGAAGTACCACAGTGGTCTGATACTCTTTCAGAATTAATAAAACAAAAACGTTCAACTGTAAGAAGATTAGACAATCTAAACAAAAGGTTCAACAAATTTGATAAATCATGACCTTTACAAAAACAAATTTTTAAAAATAATAGTACTCACAGAAATATGACATTTAAAATCAATTTGTATTTTTCATAATTAACAAACCTTTGTTCTTAGCATAAGGGAAAACTGCAAATGACATACAACAAACTGTATGCAAATTTTAGAAAGAAGTTGTACTTGGAAGAATATCACAGAGACAATATATATCAGATACCTCCAACACATTCCTCTACAAAAAGCATGGCAAAAATTTGGGAAAATAAATGAGACATCAGTCAAATCACCAAGAACTGTTATTTTTAAAAAATGGAAACAATTAGATTCTTGTCCCCCAAGAGATAAACAACTTATCAAGGGAAATTTTTCCTAACATAAGCAGCAACAAAAACCTCAATGAAAAATTTTGTAAATTCAAACTAAAATTGAATGAAACTCACTAAATTCTGACAACTGAAGCCATATATCACAAATAGAAAATTTAGTGGATGAATTAGATTATATGCACTTTCAAACTAATAAATCTGCTCCTGGGAGATGACATTTCTCTTGAAATGAGCAGACACCCAGAACCTTCAACTAAATCACTGCCTTCACAGTTTTGTAGTCATTTCTGGCCAGAAATTTGTTTCATGAAGAATGGCAAAGTGCCATAATTATTCTTACCTCCAAAAAAGAAAAATGCCCAAGTAATGTAAACAATTGAAAGAACAATTTTCCTAACAAGTTGCTTGTGCAAAATCTTAAGAGAAAATGTAACTGCATGACTCAAATGGCATGTACATATAAATGAAATATTGATGCCTACCCAGACTGATCATAGAGCAATAGATACATCACAGATTTACTATCCCATTAAGAAGATTACATCCGTAGAGGATTTGAACTCAAACAAATAATAATAGCTATTATCTTTGATATGCAGATACTCAATATTACAACCATTATATACAAAATGACAAATTCCAATTAATTTGCATTTTTCATGGCTAACAAACCTGGAAACTGGTGAAAATAAAAACAAGAACTATTTATGCAAGGAACTGGTGGCATCTGGCATCCGTCACAGAGGTGAGATGGGAAGCGGGCAGCGACCTTATTTCAACCCCAACATCATCTCAGTTTTCTCCCATGCCATGGTTAACTGAAAGAGGGGTAGCTAGAGGTGGGCAGGAAATGTTAAGGCCAAAGGTTTGTTAGCCATGAAAAATACAAATTAATTTAAATTTTTCATTTGTTCACACACGGAACAAACCTGGGTCTTAACATTTGGATAGACTCACTCTTGGTGGGAGGTAAGAGAATCCTGAATGGACTGGAGGTTTGGCACACCCAGTCATACTTCCTGAATAAGAGATTACAAAGGAAGGAGACCTAAGCCTCTGATCTGCTAGATATACAGTAAACCCCTCGTATTCATGAGGAATGCATACTACAACCCCCCCCCCTCTGAATAGCTAAAATCTGCAAATACTTAAAGCCCCTCTAAAAACACTTAGAACTGCCTATTTTGATAAACACAAAAAACCCTCTAAAAGTGCTTATACCTGAGTATTTTAATAGTTTTATCACAAAAAGTGCATTTAGTCACAAAAATTATATGAAAATCCAGTAATTAGTGAATATTTCTCAGTGAAAAATACCGCGAATGGGCGAATTTTCTGCAAATAATGGGTAGATACGTTCCACAGAGAAATGCGCGAATAGGTGAGTCCATGAATAGTGAGACTGCGAATACAGGGGTTTACTAGGTATCCAGCAGTCAGACTACTGGGCTAAGTCCAATGCAGAAATTCTTTGCATTAGAGGAAGTTGAAGAGCTATATCTGTTCAGATAAACTAAGGTAACCACCTATATGTGTTTGTTATCATTCCTCTCTCTCCTTGCTAGAGAGAGGAAGGGTTTGCTACTGCTAGGTATATTCGTGTAGAATAAAAACAATCTAACAGGAAAGCTACTTCACTCACCTGTATCTGGCCCATTCCAGCGTATGATGGAACCATCTTCTTACCACCTGTAGGTAGAGAAGAAAGAAAACGGGGAAGGAAAAGAGACCAGTCATCTCAATCATCCTCAATCATCATCTTAGGCAAGATACAAAACTGTCCCGCTAGGGGCACTGGATGAGCTACACAACTGTTGAGCAGCCACCACCGGACCCAAGGAAAAAGTGTCCAAGGACGTATGGGCAATGTCCCTCAGGTAGAAGGAAGTGAACATGGTTTGGCAGAGCCAAGAACCAGCATTCAAAATTCTATGAACAGATAATTTTTTCTTGAATGCCAAGGAGCAGCTTAGTCCTCTAATGTCATGTGCTCTTACATGCACAGTATTGGCAGTAGAAAATGCTGATGAGGAGTAGGCATGCCTAATCACTTCACGAAGCCAAAACGAAATAGGATTCTTGGACACTTCCTTCTTGATCAGGCTTGCGATAACAAAAAGTCTTCGGCATCCCGGTCTGAGCTGTCAAGTCCTTTTTAGATAGCAACGCAGTGCTCTGATGGGGCAAAGAAGTAATTCATCTGGATTGTGTGTTAACAAAATCCCCAAGGGAAGGGATGGAAAAGGAGGTAAACCTATTATCATGAACTGAGGGGGTTTTGAGTCTTAGGCACGAATTCTGGGACAAATTCGAACGTTACTGACTTCCAACCCCTAGTATGTTTAACATCAAAAGTTAGGCCACGGAGTTTGCCCACTCTCTTCCAAGAAGCCAGGGTTAGAAGGAAAACTGTCCTGAGGGTCAAGTTCCTGTCCAATGACCGATGCAGTGGTTCATATGCGGCTCAAGTGAGACTACTTAGCACCAGATTCACATCCCAGGTAGGATGTTTCAGTTCTTTAGGAGAACAAGACTGTTCAAAACTTTTGAGCAACATAGAGATTTCCTAAGATGAAGTTAGGTCCACATCTTTCGAATGAAGAACCAATCCCAAGGCAGCCCTGTAGCCCTTAATAGCAGAAACAGAAAGGTGTTTTTCTGTTCTGAGGAACATCACAAAATCAGCTATCCACTGAATAGAGGTTCCAAGTGGAGAGAACACCAGTCACAGTAGATGGCCCATTTCCCAGTATGCAGTTGAAGAAGACCTTCTGAGGTAACCAGACATCTGTGTTGCTGATCTGAGAGAAAAGCCTTTTGCTCGCAGGAGATACTGGATAGTCTCCAACTGTGAAGAGACAGGGATGTTACCGATTGATGGTATCGTTCTACATGAGGTTGACAGAGAAGATTGTGCCAAGGGGGTATTTCTCTAAGGGCCGCTGAGAACAGTGTTAGAAGGTCCGGAAACCATTCTGCTTGAGGCCATACAAGCACTACAAGGGCCATCCTGAGATTCTGGGAAACCATCACTCTGTTCAGAACATGATGGATCAGGCAAAAGAGGGGAAAGGCGTAGACGTTCAGGTTGTCCCAAGGATGTTGAAGGGCATCCTCTGCCACGGCGAAGAGATCTGGAGCTACTGAAAATAGACCTCTAGCTTCCTGTTGAACCTTGTCGTGAAGAGGTCTATCATTGGTCTCCCCCACAGATGAAAAAGCCTGTCTGCCACCTCCTTATGCAGAGACCACTCCGTCCCTAGAACCTGTCTCCGACAACTTAGCTTGTCAGCCACTACATTCCTCCTGCCTGGAATGTAGCTGGCCATGAGGCCCACTGAATTGTTGATAGCCCACTTGTGTAACTGGACTGTTATCAAATGAAGTTGGCATGACACTAGGGCAACCCCCCCCCAATGTTTGTTCACATAGGCTACCATTGTAGTGGTGTCTGACATCAGAACAATGGAGTGCCCCATCACCCTTTCTTAAAACTCCTGAAGTGCTAGGAAGACTGCTTTCAACTCTAGCACGATGATGTGAAGTTTCCTGTCCTGAGGACTCCACACACCTGAAGTAAAGAAATCTTCTAGATGTGCTCCCCAACCTTTGGAAGAAGCGTCTGAGAGCATGAGGAGTTCTGGAGGGGCAAATGGAGAGGCACTCCCACTCTCAGGTTTTTGTTGTCCAACCACCACAGAAGGTCACTTCTTACCTCTGTCGACAGAGGGACCTGTAGCTGAGGAGAGTCCCATGCTGGAGACCAAAATTTCTTCAGCCTCCCTTGCAGGGAACAAAGATGAAGATGGATGTAAGGAACCAGCTTCTCTAGCAATGTTAAAAGTCCTAGGATCATTTGCCATTGCCGAGCCGGTTGGTTCCATTCAGATAGGAAGGAACGAGCCACTGCCCTGAACTTCTCTATCCTCTGGTCCGATGGGAAGACTCTCGATGAGGTAGCGTCTATGATCATTCCCAAGTAAAGGATTATTTGACTGGGTTGAAGATTGGACTTGAAGATTGGACTTTTCCAAATTTATCACGATTCCTAAGCCGCAACAAAATTGGAAAAGACGGTCCCTGTCTTGAATTATCTTTTCCTGAGAACTCACTAAGACCAGCCAGTCATCGAGATATCTTAGGAGGCGAATTCCCTGAGCATGAGCCCATGTCGACACTAGAGTGAAAACTCTTGTGAACACCTGGGGAGCTGTTGTCAGACCGAACCAAAGGGATCTGGAGGTAAGCATCCTTCAAATCTATCGTCACCATGTAGTCATTGTCTCTGACAGCTGCTAAGACTGTTTGATGAGTCTCCATCTTGAACCTTGTCTTTCTGATAAAGAGGTTCAATGTTGATAGGTCTATCACCGGCCTCCAATCGCCAGTTGCTTTGGGGACTAGGAAGACTCTGCTGTAGAACCCTGGGGAAGGACATTTTACTTGCTCTACAGCCCCCTTCTCCATCATCTTCCTCACTTCTTGGAGAGCTAGGTGTTTCGGAGAGCCCTGAGAGTAAGTGAGGTGAGGGAGAGGATGATCGGAGAGAGGAGGAGTGAAGTCGAAAGGTAGTAGATACCCTACCCGAAGGACGTCTACCACCCACGGCTCCACTCCATAATTCTGCCCCGTAGCCCAATGGCTCACCAGGCATCCTCCCGCTGGTGGCACAGAGTGGGCAGGGGTGCCCACTCTATCGTCTGCCTCCCCTAGCTCTGCCCCTATTTCCCCTTCCTGGTTTGCAAGAGCGTGATTAGAAGGGACATTGTTGGGAAGGCTTCTTCAGTGACAAAGCAGGTTGAGAAGTCTTGTTCGTAGAAGGTGGTCTTATAGGCTTCTTGGGAGGAGGCTGCGGATTCTGTCTTGGAACATTTGGACGAGAAGGAGCTGCTGCTTTACTCACTGCTTGTTGAACGAGACAATCATTATTGCCGACTCAAAGCCTGTCAACATCTGCATCCAACTGATCCCTGGAGAAAAGCAGCTGAGAGTCCAGAATATCACCATTCCTCAAGGATAACAAGGAATCCACATTGAAGAGGACTGCATCTTTCCTCATCAGCAGGATATTAGCCCACAAATTAGCACTCAGGTGGATAAGGCAGGAAATAGCCTTAGCACCAGATTGCAACAATCTGATGTAAGCTGAACTATTGACTTTATTCCTTGACGAAGAGGAAGAAGAAATCTTAGCAACAACTGAAGACCACAAATCCAGCCAAGAAACAGTTTGGAAGGCAGAAGAGGCAGTCGACTCCAAAGAAGCAGTTTCCTGAAAAGAAAGAGAACCTTCTGCTCTGACCTAATCTAGGGTCAAACTCGGCTTCAAACGGACGACATAGGAGTTGACCTGTCTACTCAGAAGATGCACAATAGGTGTTGCATAATACTTCCTGTGGTGAGGTAGAGGAGGAGGAGGAGGGGAAATCTTGAATGATCTGCCGGAACGAAGGGAGTTATCCTGTCCCGAAATCAAGGAATTTACATGATTCAGGACTGAGTTAGTGTGACTAGAACAAGGCAACTCAAAAGATGTCGTCTAGTCCTTCTTCGGTCCCAAGAAGGCTTCTATTCCTGTCGGTATGATTGTAAAAGGAGTCACAGTCTTTTTAGAAAGATTATTGAACTCACGACTGAGATCAATAGCCTCTTCATAAGAAGAAAGAAACTCCTGATTCTACAAACCCTCTGCCTCCTGGACACGAGGATCCCTGTCTGCCTCCTCCAAAGAATTTGCAGGTTCAGAACCAGAGCATAAGATCGATCAGATCCTAATACTTTCGCAGGAGCTTGAAGTTTTGATGTAGAGGGAAGAGAGAGGTCTCGATCACTGGTTCAAGACGCACACGGCACTTTCTCGTACGAGGGACGTGCATCATCCTGTAGTCCATGTCCATTACAATTATTTGGTCTGCACTTACTACAAGTTGAATGGGGGTCAGTCTCAGAGGAAGCCAGAAAATGCAAGGATAAATGCCTACATCCAGACATTTCCTTTGAGGCTTACAGGAACTTTTAGCTGGGTTTTGGGATTGCATGATAAAAACCAAAACACAAGCACACTAAAACAAACCTGAACAAATACAACAAAGAAACACGAGCGAAGGCAAAAACAACTGGCCATGGAGAGTAACGAGAGAAAGAAACAACCTCCCTCAATGGTGGTAAGAAGAAAACTGATACGTCATGGGGTTGAAACAAGGTCACTGCCCGCTTCCCATCTCACCTCCTTGACGGATGCCAGATGCCACCAATTCCTTGCATAAACAATTCTTGTTTTTATTTTTACTGGTTTCCAGTTGGCGCCACAAGATTTAGCCTAATTTTAAGACCCAGGTTTGTTCTGCTTATGAACAAATTAATATACTGTACTTGTTCATCTGTCAATTTTTATTGGAAGCTTTCTCAAGACCATACCTTCAAGTATAAATTAATTATTTATCTGAAGACTTTCTCACTTGAAAACAGAGTTCTATAGGGAAAAGTCCTTAGTAGCACCCTCTTCACACTAGCAATAAAAGACATCAGTCAGCAACTACCAGTTGGAATAAAAAATACCTATTTGGCAATAAAAGACATCAGTCAGCAACTATGAGTTGGAATAAAAAATAAAAGGATTTTGACAAAGGAAAAATCTATTTCTGGGGAGAGACCTGTGTCACCCGGTGAAATAACCTTTCAGCACTTATTTCTAGGTAAAGCTATCGCTAAACATACCAGAGAAAAGCTAAAAAGCTAAGCTGGAGTTACTACCCCCAGTGCAAGCTCAACCCAGAAATACCTATTTGAATAATTTTACTATGTACTGCACACCATAAAAAATAATACAATATAGTAAACACAGGCACATGGGCCTCATCAGTAGGTTTCTAGTTTTCTACAGAAAAGTTGATGGCATTATGTTTTACAAAAATGTATAGGCACTGATGAAGCAGCAATTAATATGACAAGACCACACACAGCTACTCATAACAGTGAATATACAACAGAGCTATTCCTATTAGTGAATATATAACATCTCCATGGAACAATGAGCATGACAGTAACAAATTAAAACAAACCAACCCCAATACTGGATTATGGCATGTGTCATATCAAAAGGACTGACACACCGGGTATTTAATGAATAACTCAAATGAATATAAAGTTTTGGAAACAAAAGAAATATTGTCAGAATCTCCAGCTTTATCAATAAATCCAACTATAAAGTTTTTAGAAAGATGTATTTTTTTAGTAAATCAAATCTAAACCTTATCATTAGTAAAGAAAAATCATTTGGGTCAGTCCTGTGAGAGCTAAACTAGCTCTGTGGTCTGGTTAAGCTGCTTACCAGCAGTAATGATAATAATCGACAAGGTGTGTTTCTGACAAAACACGGTTGGAGGAGCTGGAGCAGTCCTCCTGTACAAGACCCATGCCAGCCTGACCAATAACTACCTTGTCACCCTTTGGTGTCCATGAGTCACCCCACATCAGAGATTGGGAAGAGCACTCATTTGAAGCCCTACAGGACTTCTTATGACAGACCTTCTTGGACTTCCCCTTCTTGTGAGAGTAGGAGGAGGAGGAGGAAGAGGAGGAGGACAGCACTTTCACTTCTTCCCCTTCCTAGCTCGGGTCTTACTCTTCTCAAGTGGCGGAAGACAGGTCAAGGTAGAAAGCATTGCCAAAGCTGCAGCTGAAGAATGTGCAGGAGCTTTGACTGAAAGTACCACCATTGCTGCAGGGTCAACCTCCTTTTTGACAGCAGAGTAACAGCAGTAGAAGCAGCGGCAAAACCCTCCTCCTTTTCTGGGGCTAAGTGGTTGAGGAACACAATGAAACATGGACTTCTTCCTGAAATGTTCAAAGAAGGCCACATATTCTGCAGGGACCCCAAAACAGACAGCTGCATGCCTGGAACTTCAAGAAAATCAATAGCAGTAGACAGTAGCAAGAAGAGTACATGGGTTGAGGTCCCAAGCACTACACTTGTGATCCAAGGAGAAAGCATGGTAAGCATCCTTCCTTCCTTGAGCAGCCCTCTCTGGACCTAGTGGGGAGCGTTTGGTGAAGAAGTTACAGGAAGGGGTAGGGGCTGGAAAAAAAGAACTAGAAAGGGTTAGAGGAGTCACTGGGGGAATATTCCCTCCTGAGGAGACTTGCAAACAACACCTATCATTATCCTCCTTCCTAATAAACCTCTCCTAATGAGAGTGAGAGCAATCAATGCACTCCTTACTGGGGAAGAGGCGAAACAAGGTCTTGTCCCCACACAAAACACAGTACCTGTGTGGGTCAGTACTAACAAGGGACATGACAGTCACACACACACACACACTCACTCCCCCCACAGCATCTTTGTGCTTGTTTCTCTCCATCAAGAGAAAACTAAAATACACACAAAAACTAGTAATTATATCTTGTTCAATAACAGCCTAATGGAGAGTAAAACAAGATGTCTGCATCAGATGATGGCTGGTACTTGGTGATGCCAGGTAAGAGGATGGTATTCCATGCTCATCCACTGTAACCACCAATTAACTACCTTATTGACAAGTTCAATGAACATCTCCAGCTCACAGTAAAGTATACGGTATTCCTGTATAAAAGCCGCTGCTTTTTATACCTAGGAAAAATACATATTACTTTAAACCTTATCATTGTTAATGTGTTTTTAAGTGTTACTCCAACTTTCTTGGAATCATCTGGTTTGCAAACTAGAAATTTTTTGGACTGGAAGGATGGCAATGTAGGTAAAAATTTTATACCATATAAATTCTTTTAAACATCTATAACCTTAACAAGGTAAATAATTAACGCAACAACTACACTCCCTGCACTTTTCATCTGTATTAAAATCTTTTCTTTGTGCAAGCTCAGTTGCACAAAATTTTATCTAGGAATTTACTCTATTGCAGCTTTTATATTTGTCATTATATTTCAAATTGTACATATAGCAATCACAAAGCACAGTAACATAGTTACTGGGATAGTTTTATCCAGGAAGAAAGTTCCAGGAAAAGGTACAGAAGATATACTTATTCATAAAATGTGGAACTCTAATGTTAAACTATTTTTTTTAAATGAATAGATTAAACAACAATTTCAACAGAGCATAACTATTTTCAAAATTACTAGATTAAATTTTTTTTTTACAATATAAAGCAAACTAGAAGAGTAACTACTGTAGATACATTTTTCATTACAATATACAGCAACCTTGCAGTTATTTATTATTTTATGGCAACGTTAACCAGAACACAAATTATTGTAATGTAAAGAAACAGTGGAGAAGTGGAGAATGTATTATTTTAAAGACAAAATGTAAAACTTAAGTGCTATTCTTCTCAGACCATTTACAGATTTCTAAAGCGAGGCTTGTTTTGTAATTCGGGATGTTTTCTCCACATCTTCATCCTTTGGGCTAAGGGTAAATGCCTGAAATATATAAAGAGATGGAAACTATTACTAAAATTGATAAAAACAGTTGTGTCTACTTAGAAACTAATAAAAAACACATGTCCTCCAGCAATTTTGTTTTCTGTGTATGTGTTAGTGTTCTATTGTCTGTTTGTTGGTCACCTTCACCTTGTGATGACAATTTCCATGACATGTTTGAGGGGATTTCAGTTAAACATGATGAAAAGTAAACCATTCGGTATAGATTTGCATGAAATGAAATTGTCCATATCTGTCTGTTAATGTGTCTGATATGCTTACCTTGTCATTGCAACTCCTGTCTTCTAAAAAGATTTTAGTCATACTTGGAAAAAGGTAAACCAACATGCATAAACTTGGTTGAGGCACTATCTTTTGTTTGTCTGTTCAGAGTGTCAGCCATACCTGCCTGGTCATTGTGACTCATTGACATGGTTGAAGGAATTTCAGTCAAACCTGGTACAAATGTAGAACATGCACTGATTAGCATGAAGGGAAATTGTCCATATGTTGATCTGTGTATCAGTTTTACTTGCACTGTTATTGCAACTTTTGTAAGGCTGAAGGGATTTCAGTAAAACTGAAAGGCAGCCAATCACGTATAGGTTTTCATGTCTGGCAGTCCTTTGTCTGTCTGTTAAAATGTCCATCATACCTGCTTTCTCATTTGCACCTCCTAGTGGAGTGAAAGAATTTCAGTCAAACTTGGTACAAGTGAATGGAGGAAGATCATCTATGCCTGTATGTCATGTTTGCTTTGTCACTGCAAATGTTGAAGGGATTTCAGTCAAGATTGGTACAAAGTTGGACCGTCACACATAGGCTGCATGAAAGATCATCCACTGTATCAGTCGATCAGAGTCAGTCATACTTGCTTTGTCATTACATCTAAAGTGCATCAGTGTGTTTTTCTGCTTACCTTATCACAATTCTTTCATGGTTTAAAAGTGGTTAGTAAGCAGAACAGGCATAAATATGAGCTACTGCATTTGTATACAATATCCTAAAGCCTGAAATGACAAATTTTAAATCAATTTGTATTTCTCATAACTAAGAAACCTGCGGTCTTAACATAAGGGAAAACTCTCTAGAGCCTGCTGGAGTCCTGTTAAAAAATGTAAAAGGATTTTGGTGGCAATGGGAGCTAGCCAGGATGGCAGAAAGGAGGAGGGTACAGCCAACCTGCATTAACCCATCCCAGCTATAACGCTCTAGTTTCCTTTAGATAGATAGATAGATAGATAGAATATGGAATTTAGGCCAAAGGCCAAGTGTTGGGACCCATGAGGCCATTCAGCGCTGAAATGGAAATTGACGGTAAAAAGATGTAACAGAAGGAAAATCTTGCCGTTGCAATATGAAACAATTGTTAGGAGAGGGGGAGTAAGATTGAAGAAAGAGAATATGAATAGAGGTACAGTTAAAGGAATGAAAGGGGTTTTAGCTAGGGGCTGAAGGGACACTGCACAGAACCTTAAGCAATGCCTACAGTGCACTGCATGAGGTGCACTGATGGCACTAACCCCCCTACAGGGCAGTTTCCCTACCCAGGTAACTAAATGAGGGGTGGCTTGAGGTGGGCCATATATGTTAAGACCACAAGTTTGTTAGTTATGAAAAATACAAATTGATTTAAAATTTGTCATTTGTTCATATACAGAACAAACCTTTGGTCTTAACATAAGGGAGACTTACCCTTGGAGGAAGGATAGAGAAAGCCTCAGAACTGACAGGCGGTTCAGCGCACATGGGCTCGCTTCCTGGCCAAAGTAGGACATAGCGAGGAGTCATATGCCTCTGATCTGTTAAGTAAAAGGTTACTCAGCAGCCAGACATCTGGGTTAAGAGACAATGTGAACTCCTGTTACATTGCATCTTGCAGAAATATAAAGAACCTGTAATTGTCGGAGAAAACAAAACTTACATTAGCCACCAACCTTGTTTTTTGCCATTTCCTCTCTCCCCTTGTAAGAGAGAGGAAGGAACTTGGTTCCATATATAATTGTATTGTTTAGGAACAATTAAAAAAATGGAATGGGGCTCTCCCACCCATATCTGACCAGTTCCAGAGCATGATGGATTAATTATCTCCACTGCATGCTGGCAGAGGAGGAAAAAAAGAGAAAGAAGAAGACCAGTCATCCCATTCACTCTCACTTTCAAAACCAAAATCTTAGGAAAGATACAAACTGTCCTGCTATGGGCACTATGCAACTTGTAGAGCAGCCACCACCAGATGTGAAGGTGGTGTGGCAAAGCCATGTACCAGCCTTTAAAATCCTTTGAAGTGCCTAGACCCCTAACATCAAGTGCTCTTCCATGCACTGTATTGGCATCTGAATTGAAGAAGAACTGTAGGATTCCTTGATTACTGTACTTCACATAGCCAAAAGGAGATAGTATTCTTGGACACTTCCTTCTTGTTCTGGTCTGTACTAACAAAAAGTCTTCGACAACCTGGTCTGAGATGTCGAGTCCTTTTTAGAGTTACACAGTGCTCTGACAAGACATAAAAGCAATTTTCCAGGGTCATTACCAACAAAATCTCCCTAATGTAAAATTAAGGTTCCAGGCTGCTTGGATTTTATACACGAGTTTATCCTTGGCCATCTTTTGAATGGAGACAATGGAATTGGTGTTGCAGTCCATCTGAAAGGGGAACTTTCCAGACTTCAAGGATGCATACTTTCACATTCTTTGGTTATGATCTTCCTACCAAGCATTAAGCAAATTCTTGGCAGCCTCATAAGATGGTCTTTAATTTGAAATGGATGTGCCACCCCCCTGCCCTGCCTGCACAACATCCTGTCGCTAAATAAACCAATAAGTCTCACAAGCTTAAGTTGAAGAGTCAGTAAATATAAGTATCTTCAGGGAATGAGTGTCAGTGGAATTCCTACCAAGAAGTGTCTGGGATCCCACCACCATAGTAGGATCTTCAGAACATCTGTCATAGCTATGACTAGGTAGTCATCTGGTAGCCCTGATGCTGAACATGACCGTGAAAGTTCAGTTACAGCAAATGAAACCTGAATTGACCATGAGAAACCATTTCCCCCAAAAATAGAAAATGCCCAATTACCCAATTAGTGGCTGCCATAACTTGGCTGAAGGATCTGGACTTTGCTAAAACTTCTCTATTAGGAATGACTATGTCCATGTCCAATCTTTTGTCAGGTAAATTAATTCAACTTCTGCATCAATGACAATACCAAATACAAACCTGCGCTTTTTACATAGGGTTCTAGCTTCAAAAGTGAGCTGGAAACAGCTATCTGAACTTACTGACAAGGTAATTAACTATCGACAGGTGGGGACCCACCTGTTAATTTGCACTCCAATTTGCTTCCAGCCACCTTTGTTTGCAGATGTCACTCCTGACTCTATGATCTGACCTTTGCCAATTTGTTTACAAATAAATTTGAGGATTTCTTTGCTTTTTCTTGGTTTCTCTTGTATGATATCAAGAATGATCCAAACCCATAAATCATCTATACCTTCTTCCTCTAAACTCAGGAAGACTTACCATGCTAAGGACAGACCATGTAACAAATTTCTTTTGCTGGAAGACGTGAACACTCATACTAGTGTAAGAGAGAGAGCCCATGTCTGGAGTGTTGCAAGTGGCCTTCTGAACAATGGGTAAAGTTTGCGTTGAGCAAAAGGAGAGAGAAGTTCTCCCTGGTGTCAGAGGAGGGTTACTCTCTGCCCATAACATCTAAGGACGTCTTTGGAACTTTCTTCCTCCTTCCAAGCTTCCACCTGTTGTTACTAACCGTAAGGGGGGTAGCTTCCCCTTCTGTGACTTCAACTGACTGTTCAGTAGAGAACCCCATGGGGAAGAGGGCAACCACTCTGGCATCTCTCTCAAGGAGTCTTTCCACTCTGAGGGAGAGTTTTCCTCCAGTGAGCACTCCCTCTCATTGTGGAAGGAAGTGCCTCTCACTAACCTGACTTCCTTTGCAGATGCTTTGGAAGCTGAAAACTCAGGGAATTGTGGTCTTCCCTTGATCTCTTGGGGGAGCCCAGTATCTCTACTTTGCTTGGTCACCTCTCTGCTGGGAGGGTGACCCTGGTGACGACAACTAATGTGATTGTTACAGTCTCTACTTACTCTCTAACTGCCCACACCTAAACAGTATCCCTGCATAAACTCAATGTGATGTGCCCAGAGGAGTTGTCTTCCTCCTAACTGGGGGCAGTTCTCTTCCAAATGCTCTCTTCAGTTTTGACCTCAGCAGGACTAGGTAAGAAGAAGAAATTGAAGAAGCATGGGGGGAAATTGTCGTCATAGTCTGGATGCTTTGCCTCCTCTCCTCCTTCTTCCAAACATAGAAAGAAGGTAGCGGCTTTGCCTGGCAGTCCCTGCAGGAAGTATCACCAGGCTTTTAGCAGCAGTCTTAGTCTATGGAAAAGACTGATGGGGCTCACATTAGTGGTGCAATGCGCACCACTGCAATCATCGCTTCGTGCCTGAGTGCAACTACTACCCAGGGTTCCCCAGAACCCAGGTGTACCAGTACCAGCCTGGGTGCTAGCACCTCTGGTGCGTTGCATCCCACGAGCAAGCAGAGCCTAGGCAAGGGAAAGATAGTGACACAGCCTCAGCCTCCATGCCTGACAAGAAGAGGGCCCCCCTTCTCAATTTATTCTTGTGTAGAAGCTTTGGCTTTTAGGAAGGCTTTGGCACATTTGCAGGACACCTCTTACCAATGTTTGTGTGAGCAAGTCTGCTCTTCCCAACCTGCGAGGACATCATCACTGCAGCTGGATGACTGCCCATGGCCTCGCTCACCTGGTAGAGACTCTGTCTTTATCAGGCTAGGAAAGGGTGCCAGGGACAATTCACTCATAGCTTCATCTTTGGGTTTTCCTGAGAAGCAGGAACCAGATAAGTATGAGGGCAAGGACTGTGAGAGATTGTTCTCTTATCCTAATCCTTTCATGGAGGTGTATGTCCCTAGGTCAATGTTATGACCTGACATGTCATGCCTGAGTGGTGGAATGGTCCCCTGGGGTCTCTCGACGAGCTTCTCTCCCCTGCAGTAAGAGCATCTCAGGATGACCAGGACCTGGAGGAACCCAAGGGTCCTTTGTCCCAGGACTTGGACACTCCCCAGGTGCAAATGCTGTGGTTTAGCCCAAAGACAACTTTTCGGCCATTGAGAGGTATACAAATACTACTCAGAGAGGCATTTTCAAGAGGTTGAGGAAGGTACTATGACCTTGTCTGCAGACAACTTTTCAGCCATCAAAAGGCATGTGAGTAGTCAGGGAGAACCCAGGCCCTTGTTGGCTTGCCTTGGTCCCAGCTTGCTAGCAGGGTTTTAGATTAAATGAATTCTCTGGCTCCTGGGCAAGATAATTTGCCTCTGTTAAGCTGGACTAGTGAGCTACTTCCTATGCACTTGGTTAATCAGAAGAAACATTACCTATCTACACTGAGAGCCATACTGACACTGCAGGTACATCTGGCTCTCACTTGTTTGTCTCCTGGTTTCTCACTAGACCACCTGCGTGTGGAAGAAGTGGAGGCGGCTGCTTTAGAGTCAACTGCCATGGCAGCACTCCAAGCAGTTTCCTGGTTGGACCTTTGGTTCTTCACAGCAGCAGAAGTAGCATTCTTCTTGGGATGTACCCTGTGGAAGATGCTGGAGGTACTTCAATTATCTACCTAACCCACCAGATGGCAAACCTGTAGGCCAATTTAGTCTTGACGAGGCAGGATGCAGAGTTATCCCAACTCTCAAGGTACACTGGCACTAAGTTGGTATTGGCTCTCAAGAATGGGCTGGTTCTGGATCCAACCTTCCTCCCTCAAAGCAAGGTAGAGGCTGTGGTGGACAGGTTGGCACCCTCCTTCAACAGACAGTGTCCTACAAGGTTCCCGGACCTTCAAGAGGCACTACAGCCAAATCCTCAGGTTCAGCTGACCCCTTCTCTTTAGGACAGAGGAAGTTCCAGGCTTTGTCTGCTCCCTGTAGAGGACCCCAGACTTCTGTCCCTGTGGGAAAGGGAACCGAGTCTCACTCCTTTCAGTCTCCCAGCTACTCCAGGAAGGGAAGAAGAAGGGAGGAAGACACTTAAGGTGATGTTCCTCCCTACCAGCTGCTGATAGTGGGAGGGGGGGCCTATTGAGCACTGGGCAACATGGCAGTGACATGGAGCAGAGACCTGGGAGATGTCTTACAGTAAGGGTATTTACTTCCCTTTGAGGCCCTGCCCCTCCTTGCTTGTTCACTGGTCCACTTATGGACTTTACATTCCCAGCTCTCAGAAGGACCTCGCTCTCCAAAAGGAGGTGAATACAATGCCGAGTTGTTCAGATCAGTTTCTAGGGTTTTACAGCTGGCTGTTTTTGGTGAAGGCATCAGGTGGTTGGAGACTGGTCATCAACCTTTCTGTTGAATCAGGTTGTTCATAAGACCAGGTACCAGATGAAAACAGTTCGCTCAGTCCTGGACTCCGTCAGAGAGGGCAACTCCGTGCTTTCAGTGGACCTCAAGGATGCATATTTCCAAATACCCATCAATCGGTCCTTTCAGAAGTACCTCTGCTTTACCCTTGGGGGGATGGTCTATCAATTCAGGGAACTTTGTTTCAGACTTTCAACTACCCCCAAATGTTTGTGCAAGTTTTCACACTAGTATCAGCTTCAGCCCATTTGCACAGGATACATCTTTTGAGGCATGTCGATGACTGGCTAGTATGTATGGAACTTCAGGTTCTGGCAAGCCTGCTGCCACAGTTGCTACAGGACAGGGGCTATCTTCTTGAGTTCTGTTGCAATCTGGGTGTCATTATAAACTATGGGAAATTGGATCTCACTCCCAAGCAGGGGGTAAAGTACCCGGGCATGCTGAAGATACAGCAGCACTGGACAACCCACTCAGCAATGGTAAGTTATTCTAGGTCACCTGTCATCTTTGGTCAGACCACTCTTCAGCCAGTAGCAGACTTTCTAGCTTCTCTCTGTCTTGGCCATTAAGGGCTATAGGCCAGCCTTGGGCACGGCTATTAAGGGCTATAGGTCAGCCTTGGGCAAAGTCTTGAGACTAAAAAGAGTAAATCTCCCCTCCTCATGGGATATTTCCATGCTCCTGAAAAGCTTCAAACAGTCTTCTCCTCTTATGGAACTAACTCAGGCCCCCTGCATGGGATGCAACTCTCGTTCTAAAGAGTTTGACCTGTTGCATGTACGAGCCTTCATGAGAGTTGTCAGGCAGGGATCTGATTCTAAAGACTGTTTCCTCTTAGCCCTGTCATATCAAAGAGGTTAAGTGAACTTCACGGCCTACTGTACAACACTAAGTATTCAAGGGGAAGGGGCTCTGTTCTGCTCTAATTTGTCCAGGATTTCGTAGTGAAGACTCATAACCCATTGGCCCTGACATCAGGTTTGAGTCCTTTTCAATCCCCTCCCTAGAGTGATCAGGAAGAGATGCTACTGTGTCCCATTAGGGTGTTGTGGTACTACCTACTGGGAATTCAACATCTCAGGCCTGAGTGTTGATGCCTCTTTATTAGTACTGGCAAGGCAAAGAGATATCCCAAAACACTATTTCCTTCTGGTACTGTAGGATGACCAAGTGGCCATATGGCAATTCCTCTTTTTACCTGCAAGACGTTGCCAAAAAGTCCTAGGACACATTTTCCTTGGGTCCTGTGGTGACTGCTCAACAAGTTGTGTAGCTAGACCTGCTCCCCTTTAGTGACAGGCAGCACCTTGTCTAAGGTATTCAGCCAGTGAGAAAGTTGTAAGGGTGACTGGTTTCTCCCTCCCTTCTCTTCCTTCCTCTTTTGTAGGGCAGAAAGTTAGCATGCTAGGCTGCGTGCAAGCTGGACAGACATGAAGTGCAGGTAAGCTAATATGACTGAGCACCAGTCCTTTTGTTTTTTGTTGATTCGAACAGATGCATGTTCCCCTCCTCTCTTGGCAAGGGGAGAGGGGTATAGAAAGTAGAACAAACCCATCAGTTTCATATTTGTCAGTTTTACTGTCTCTGACATGTTATATTTAAGGTTCTTACAGCCTGATTAAGTAATTACTTTGCAAATCCATACTTAATAATCCAGAAGTCTTGCAGCTGCAACATCCCATATGTGCACCAAGCTAGAGGTGCAGGGTCATCCTTTGCTCCTGGTGGACCAGGTTGGGCAAACCTACCAGTTAGTTCGGGAGCACCCAGATTTCCTCCTACCAATGTGTAAGTCTCCTATGTAAAGAACAAAGGTTTGTATTTATGTAGGAACACATCAAATTTTCAAAATAATTTGTATATTTCCTAAGATACAAACCTGAAGTTCTTCACATTTATGTCCCACCTCAGCCACCTTTCTCATCTGGCACTTGGGCAGGAAGGCAAAGTGGAGTGCAGACAAACAGGTGGACAGGACTTCCCCCTACCTGTCAGTAGTTAACTACCTTGTCAGTAAGTTTAAACAGCTGTTTCCAGCTCACGATTGAAGCTAAATCCTTATGTATGGAACTTCAGGTTTGTATGTTAGGAAAAAACATATACTTTTAAAACTTGACCTTCTAATCCTGTTGCTGTTGGTGCCATCACCAACCAGTTATTAAAGTACCTCTTAAGTCTCAAACTGATCTGATGTACCCATTCTGCCCATGGTTCTAAGGTTCAGGGAGACTTGCAAGGTAGTTCAGAACAAAACCTGCACTCGAAACTGGAGTAAGTTAAACAACCAACCCCCACCCCCAACGAAATAAGGATGACTGGTGGATAAGGATATGAAAATAAGCATTCTTGAGGTCCAGATATGCTTGAAAGGGCCCTTTTAAGATGGACTGCTGTATTGACTCCACTGTCTCCATTCTTAAAGGGTTTACTGAACAAACTCAATCATAGGCTAAGGCCAATAATCAAGTCTCCAACCACCTGTTGCTGTCAGTATTGCAAAAAAAAAAATTACTGTAAAAACAAAGCAATCAATTTAAGGCTTCTTCAATTAGTCATTTCTGGATCACTGGCCTCACTCACTATAAAAAGACTAGTCTCTCTTTTGGTCGCAACAATATGTTCAAGTTCAAAAGCCTACCAGCTTTGATGAGAGAGAGTAGTTTATAACTGATTGCCAGCATCAACTACTCATTACCCAACTCATCTCCTGCCAAGATTTCAGTATTTCTAAAGACAAGCCCCATCAATGGAATAACTTTGTGGGAGTGTGCTGCCCTTCCTTCCTCCTAACCCCTTACCAAGAGATTTCACCATAAGCTGTCCACTTTCACTGGCTGAAATGGAGATGCTGCCTCTTTGCTGGAGTCATACTGTTGGGTTTGGAGGGATACTACCTCTTCAAAGGAGTGTTTGGTGTCCTTTGCAGCTTGGTTTGTGGAAAAGAGGAGTGTCTTGGCCATTGAGTCCATCAGGATGGTCATCCACCCATAAGACACCTGCCAAAACCAATTATGAAGCTCATTAAAAACAGCAAGCCCAACTATGGATTAAGCTGAGGAAGATGATTCTTAACACAGAAAAGATTCAGAGTTATCACTTACGTCAGCCATTCCAGATCCATTAGTAAGTGCTGCCTCTAGTAAGAAGCCAGAGTTTATTCAAATGTACAAAAATTTTTTTTCCACCTTTACTCCTTCAGCCCTCTGTAGGCTGCTACAGTTAGACATAGCCAGCAGAGAAGTGCCGTGATGGTATAATTTCCATGAGATGAAAGCTAAAGTTAGACCTACCACTGATACCCATGAGATGGAACTAGGGGTTTATAGTTAAAACAGTGACAAAGCAAAATCCTCTTCAATGACTGCTACATCATGCACAGGTACTCTTATGACTGGGTAGATTCTCTTGCCTGCAGAAGGATTACAGAATTGTTTTTTCCTGGGAGCATCAATGAAAATCATTTAAACAAATAACTGGATTGTGATCAGTCATATGGACCAAGACTTGCTATAGGGTGACAGATGGCAATAAAGAGGTTCAGATAGTTATAGACACATGACTTGTGATATAATTTTGGATATGAAACGAAGTCAGCATGAGCAAGGAGCTTCTTGACTTAATCCGGATTCACACCTACCAGAATACACTCAATTATAAAAGGAAACCAATTTACAGTAATGGCCAGAGATTGTTTCAGGGTCCAACCAAGAAACTGGTGTAGTTCCAAGCATAATATCATTCAACTGACCATCTAAAGCAACTCTGTAATCAGCTCACATATAAAACTGATAATTAACTTATTATTTGTTCATATACCAACTTCATGAACATCTTGGCAACTCTCTAGGCCTGCAAAATATAGCCAGTGTCCTTTAAATGAATCTTTCAAATGAACATCATATTCTTTGGAAGCTTGAATTTCAAGTCAATGGCCCCTGTGGGCTTGTTCTTAAAGTGGAGCTTTCAAATGAACACTATATTCTTTGGAAGCTTGAATCTCAAGTTAATGGCCCCAGTGGGTTTGTTCCATATAAATAATAATAATAATAATAATAATAATAATAATAATAATAATAATAATAATAATAATAATAATAACAATAATAATAATAATAATAATAATAATAATAATAATAATATCTTTCCCACAGTTGTAATAGATATGATCATGAAGTGAAGGACTTAGTGATACCAGTTACAATCTGTCTGACTAACCTCAAGAATAAAGTGCCATGAGTTTGTACCTTACTTGGTCACGTGTCCCATGAATGCAACCACTGTTTTGAATCAAGAAAAATTATGTAACTCAATAAGTATTTAAAAATAAATGAACCAAGTGTTATGGGTACCTATTATTAACTCTGTGAAGGTCACCAATTAAGTTCAGTTTTGCAATAGTAAAACAAGTTTCTTTCATGTATGGATATTTCCAAGATTCCAAATAATTTTTAAGTTGCATAAACAAAAGGCCCACTCCAAGGAACAATTCTGTATTTCATAACAGAAGATATTAAATTACTCTGTTGTCCAAGCTTACTGTGCTTTGAGGCATAAGTAAAATAAGGTCAGAACAGATATTTTAAATTTCATATTGTGTTTAAAATAAGTGCATAAGTTGTTCCACTACTTCTAAAATCCGCCCAATATTCCTAGATCTGGTCATCGTCAAAACGAGAACTTACTGTATTATTTCCCGAAGCCTTAGACGAGATGCTTGGGCTCTTCGAGACGAAGAGCCATAAATCAGTATTTCTGTGTGAAGGCACTGGTCAAGAGCAGAGGCCGCAGCATTCAAATCATTATTAAGAGAGTGGACACGAGAAAGTTGTTTTAGAACACCACAAACCTGAAAAACTGTCATGGATTAGCATGCAAAACCTAATTTATAATTGTACAGTATATGTAACTAAATATTTTTTCTATACAATATTTGCCTGAAATATACCTGCTGCTGCTAAGGGAGGGATTTCATGTTGGCAAGTGTCGTATGATGTTCAACTAAAGACATATAAGTTTTTAGACTGTAAATGAACAGTTAACTCTGAACCTACATACTTTTGTTTGAGGTGGTGTATTTTCAAATTTTTTAGCTATTACCTCTAACACTATGAATGGGAATCAATGCCTTTTGGAATGTATTACTAGTGTCAACATTCTGTTCAGAAAAGTTAATGCAAAACACAATATTGTAACTTTTGTAGCAGATAACATCTTAATTATAGTTTACAAGCCATTAGATAAGTTTATAATAATTTTCAAGATAAACACAACATGATATACATACACATTGGGGTTATAGGAGAAACTGTCTTGTGGATTTTCTGGGTTTGTGGAGCTGCCAGATAATATGAAAATTTTTACCATAAAATTAATTATTTGGATACAGTACTTACTTACTGTTAAAGTTAGCTTGTCTTCATGCCATTAGGTACGATCAGCATTAAAAAAAAAAATAACACTTGGCTAACCCGCTAGGACCGTCTCTATAATCACTTGTTTCCCACTAGGTGGTGCTGGAATGTTTACATTCTTGTCAGAATTCTTCATGATCACCCACTAAGATGTTGGGAAGCTGGGTGAGTTTCCACTATAAGAGTAGATAAGTATCCAAATAATTAATTTTATCATAAAAATTTTCATTATGAATTGGGGATGAATCTTACCTATTGACAAAGTTAGCTGACTACCACACTGAATGAGGATGGTGGGTTAGCGCAGCCAGAGAAACAATGTTCAGCCAAGTGAACTAAAAGCTTTTTAATGGGGGGAAAAAAAGCTTCTCAACATTCCTGCCTGTTGTGTGATCCTTACTGGCAAGTACTATCACCAGATGCTGGAACCACAACAGGGTGTATAAGGTCCTTCTAGTGAGACTTGTCAGAGGATTCTTACAGGGGAAAAAAAGGACTCTTATCTCATAGAGTATCAGTGACTCCTGTGCCTGAGTCAAAAGCCCATAACTGCTTCTATAAACCAATGTGTGCCTTTATGCTCCAAAAACTCAACAGGGGGACTTCCTAACAACTAACAATATAATAGAAAGCAAGGTTGCTATCATATCTGGTTCAGGAGAAAGCGTTCCTGCCACAACGATAGGATTAAGGGCTTACATATACATACTAAATTTGAACATTTCGTAAATAATGAGGCAAAAACAGTTACACCTCCCCTGAGCTGCATGACAACCTCCTCCAGCAAAAGGTTTTAAAGGAAATAAAGACATGCTTATGGTACAGAAGCCATGAGGATCATTTAAAAAAATGGTAAAAGCTTAGGAATCAACTCTGTGCATTGACCTAAGCATTTCTGGACAAATGTTTGGCGTTCTAACACCACAGATAAATTCTTAACTCCTCCTCTTACAGGTTTATGTCTGTACAGGTAAACCCTTAAGAGTTCTAGCTGGACATAAGATAGCTATTTCTTCATTACCTACCAAATCAGTAAAATCAGGCACTCACAAATCTGGGAAGGGCTTTCACCTCTATATCATTTCTCTAAGCAATGAAAGAAAAGAGAGAGGTTGCCACTAAAACAAAGCCCACATACAAGAAAGGGCTTGAAGCTCACTAATGCACTTTGCTGCAGCAAGAGCTAAAAGAAAAAATGTCTTCAAAGTTCTTAAGTGATGCCTGAGGTTATGTTAAAATCTGAAGGACATCTAAATTTCATCGTAAATCATGATAGGAAGATAAAATTTCCAGCAAAAAAGATTGAAAACCTCTTAAAACTTTACATCATGAGTGATATTCCAGTCAGCATGATGTAGAACGAATGCAAAGTAAAGTGGTATCCTTTGATTGGTGTGACAGAAAACTGCTTTGCATACCTGAGATACTGGTAGAGCTTAAATCAGGATATCTAGTGGAACGGGTGCTGGATATCACTCTGGACAAGCGCCGGGATAAAAAAACTGACCACTATTATTGATGCACAAGTCTAACAGTGAAGGGTCTTCTAGACTTAAGGATTGCTTTTTGGGCCATTCTAGAAATGCCCTTAGCTCGCAACAGACAACTGACAATCTCCAAGCAGGCAGACAAAGCATGTGGAGGTTTCTGGAATCTTCTCAAATAAGACTGTCTGAAATGATTTTTCCTGAATGGAAGAAAACAAGGAACATCTACTGCCAGGAAAGTTAGCTAGTGGAACCATTCCCTATGGGGCCACCAATGAGCTATCAAAATCATCCTTGTGTTCTGCAAAGCTCACAACTTGTTAAGTATTTCCTAACGTCAGCAAACAGAGGAAAAAAATAAAGGTCCAGATTCAACCATTCTTGATGAAGGCATCAACTGCCCATGCCTAAGCTCCTGGCATGGAGGGTAGTAAACTGGAAGTGTAGTGTTTTGTGCAGTCATGAACAGATTGGTGTTTGAGGTTCCACAACTTCTGGCAAGCCTGAGGAAGAGGAGACTATCTGACTGAAGACCTTGCCCTTTTCTGCTAAGTTGGTCTTCAATAACATTTTTCCCGGGACAAAATGAGGTAACAGAATGATGCTGCTGGACTCTGTTCAAAGGATAAGGAAGTTTCTTTGCTAGCCTGAACAAATCTCTTGATCTGTGTCTCCTTGTCATCTTTAAGTAATAATTGAGACTTGCTTAAGACCATTCCAAACTGCCAAGAGCTGTAGGTTGTTTACCTTCCACCTCCCTAACATCAAGTTTCCCAGAATGGCCCCCCAATCTGCCTCCAAGACATCTAAAGAAAGTGTAAAGATTCTTGAGGTCTACAGGCCAACCCATTACAGTTCTCAAAAGTGGTAGAAAATTGTCTATCCAACTCTCCATTGGAAAACCCCCAACAAGAGAAAGCTGATCTTCATCTGCAGATAAGCAACTGACTGGATCAGAAAAGCATAGATTAGTCAACACTGAACAAAATGCCCACTCCTGAGGCTAGAAGTAAAAAATTCTTCACCCTGCAGGTCATCACAAAAAACTGGTGTGAACGAACCAGTCGTCCAAATATGAGAGAACTACTCTGATACTAAGCAGATCTTCGCCACACAGAATACTTTACTTCAACTGAAGGTGTACTGGGATGTGGAAGTATGTGCCCTACATATTAACAGAAATCATCCTTTGCCCTTCCAAAAGGCCACCAGGATCAAAGTGAATGCTTCATCAAAAAGGGAGTAAAACTAATAAACTTGAGACTGGAAATGTCCAAAACTGGCCTCGAGCTCCCTCCCTGAGGTCTTGGAAGCAAGATAAAAAAGAATGGTAACTCATTGGTGACTAGAATAAAAAATGGCTCGATGTTCATTGCATAACAACTGTCCAATCTACCCCTCCCAAGTCCGAACTTCTCTGTGTGAAGAGTGTGGAGAGAAGGATATCAGGAAGCTGATGGGGGTAAAAATATAACAAAAGGTACAACGAATCCTTCCCTGAGAACCATCACTATCAAAGGGTCTTCTTAAAGCTTTGCCAGACACTTCCGAAACTCTGTAGGCTACATGGCCTTCTGAGGATCCACACAGTCTACTTGTACTGGAAGTTCAAAACATCAGTTATGGATACAAGTGTAATTTTTCCACTTAGAATGTGAGCCAGATCACTACTGAAGCAGAAATCGAGTGGTTTGGGAAATTCTACTTGGAACTTACATGCAAAAAAGGTTGTTGGGGCAAGACCCTACGGGAAAGACTTCAAAGGTAGTGCTAAGAATTTTCTAATCTCCTCATTCAAGACACATTTGAAGATGGCCTTAATCACATAGGGGTTAAGGAGACCATGGTGGGACGCTGTCAAAAACAGCTACTAATGGTTGAACAGGGCTACTTTATATGATATGTACACAATTGTTTCAGTTACTTTACAACGGAGTTGTAAAAGGAATAAGACATTCCTACCATTAGCCTTGGAAGTAAGATTGACTCATCATCAAGAAACTCTGCCTCTTCAGGACTAATATTTATAACTATTATCATCATCATTATCACTTATATGTATCTACATTTGTACATAAAAAGAATGTTAAAAAAAATAGCCCTAAAGAAAACAAGAACATAATATATAAAATTCCATGTTTGGACTGCCCCTCTTTTTATATTGGCCAATCTAGCAAAGATTTAGATGTACGTATTAAGCAACGTACGTATTCAGTCAAAACTGGACAAACATCCAATGCTATATTCATTCATTTAAGTGAAAACTCTTACAGGATAAACTGGATTGAAAGTTCAGTGATTGCCAGATCAAAAGATTTCTCTTCAAGAAATCTATTGGAGTCCGCTATTATCCAGCTTACTTCCAGCTGTAATTTAACCTTAGCCCTGGCATGTATTATTTGGACCCCTGTATTAGAAAAATGTTCAAGAATGACCTAAAAGATAAAATCACTGACTTAATTACAAATTAGTTATCTTATATATATTTTCTATGTATCCATATGCTTAATATAATTTTCCATTTGTGAAAATGTTCATCTTGGAAAAATTATTATTGTTTACAAAAAAGAGAATTATTTTGTTGTAATAATATTTTATGGGTGGTCAGTCACGCCCTTGTATAATCTTTTAATTGCCCTGTCCCTGCTTCTGAATGGTTGATCCTAATCCTTTGTAAAACCTCTTAAATATTTAACCCTGTTTTGGCAGTTCTACTAATTCTTCAATTGTGTTGGATTCCAGGTACACATTTTTCCTCTATAATCCCCATCTGTCATTTATATGAGCTTTCTTTCTAAACTTACTGTTATATTTCTTCAGTCTGCTAAGTAAAGGACGAAAGAGTCGAAAGGCCTCGCAGCACTCCAGTGTTTCCCTTTCCTTCATGGATTTTATCTTTATTTATATATTCATCACGTTCCATATTTTTTCGTGATTCAGTTATACATATACACCTATATATGTGTGTTATATATATATATATATATATATATATATATATATATATATATATATATATATATATATATATATATATATATATATATATATATATATATATATATATATATATATATATATATATATATATATATATATATATATATATATATACTGTATACAGTAGTACCTTGAACTTAGATTAGATTAAGTTCCAGAACCCGTCGTGTAAAGCGAGGATTTGCGTAAGTTTGGTACGGTCACTAAAAATGCTAATACATACAGTAAATGCTTCTTTCTAAAGTTTAAACCATAAATATGACAAAATCATGCTCCCAAAGCACTTTAATTTCATTTAAAAGTTAGCTTAATACCATACTTTAATTCATATTTCATTACAGTACAGAGAGAGAGAGAGAGAGAGAGAGAGAGAGAGAGAGAGAGAGAGAGAGAGAGATGGGGCGTTGTTCTTACATTAAATATCAAAAGTGTAAAACTATTCATGAATTGTTACGGAAAGAGAGAGTGAGTTACAAGGAGTTGCAAGGATTAGGTTGTCTCAGAGACATTTTAGTCCATCAGAGGAGACATCACGTGCTCACTTATCTCTAGGAGCAATTTTTACTGTTCCTTCACAATGTTCTAATGGTTTTGTCTAGCTGTCTTTTTAACTCTTCCACACTGTTGCTGTTGACAACTTCTGGTGGCAGTTTATTCCATGTGTTACATATCTTGTATGTGAAGAAGCTCCCACAATGAGATGTGTTGTATCTCTTCAGTTCTAGTTTCCATCTGTTATTTTTTGTCTGGTTTTTGTTTAATGTGAAGAGATTACTGTCTACTTTTGTTATGCCTTTCAGTATTTTGAATGTTTCTATGAGCTGTCCTCGCAATCGTCATGCTTCTAAGCCATACATGTTCAAGCCCTCTAGTCGTCTTTGGTAGCCTATTTATCTGATGGATGGAATTAGGAAAGTGTTTTGTTGGAACCAGACTCACAGGCTCTTAACTTTCATCCCTAAGGTCTGTGTTCGTCTAAGACCAGTACTCCGTCCACATTCGGTTTCCTGGTCTTTGAGTAATGTATCGGAGTTAGCTTCGGTAACCAACAATCATCTTGTTCTTACCTTTCCTTGTTGGGGAAGACCCAAAATTTTTAATCAGCTTAGCTTCTAGTGTTAGTTTTCCTGTACTTTCTGCCCTGTCTAGCGGAACCAATCATTTTGGTTTCCCCTCATCAGGGGTAGTGTTGCAAATTCCTCACCCTAACTTTCTATCTACAGTTGAAGGTCCTCATTTTCGGTGGTCACCTTGGAAAGTACTCCCCTTTTACAAGGTCTGTTTCTGTGCCCAGTTTTCTCCTTACAGGCTTTTTTAGACAGGACCTCGCAATTTTGTCAGATCCTCTCTTTTTAAAAAAAGGGGGGCGGTTACTGTCACTGTGTCTGCTATTAGACAGAAAGTATTTTCTTAATACAAGCCTATTCAGGTTCAATTCTAAGCTCATGATCTTAGACGGTGACCACTTACATTATTTTCATTACATGAATTTAGAGGACCTTACTAATGTTCAGGGTAGAATTCTCCTAGTTTTCAACGTCTCTATTTAAGTCTTTAATAGCATAAGAATGATGTTTATTTCTCTGTTATTATTTTCACCGGCTGACACGGGACCCCGATCCAGAAAAAGGATTTTGACAAAGGAAAAATCTATTTCTGGGAGGGGCCCATGTCACCCGGTGACCCACCCCTGTTTTTCATTCTCTCCCTCCCATGGTAAACATCATTCTAGTGGGGTGGGTGCTAACATGGAATGCGGCTAGTGTTGCCTTGTGTACAGTCCGCGAGTAGTGCATGGGCTTGTATCGGCACCTCTCTCGTTGGGACTTTTGACATTGGGAATCTTTATAGGGCAGGGTCCCGTGATTGTGACAATCTCACCCTTTACCATATACGACTCCATTTCTTGGAGCTCGCTCTGGGGGTAGTAACCCCAGCTTTACATTTAGCTTTTCTCTGGTATCTAGCAACGGAATTACCTAGAAATAAGTGCTGAATGGATTATTTCACCGGGTGACACGGGCCCCTCCCCAGAAATAGATTTTTCCTTTGTCAAAATCCTTTTTATGTCCTTTCCTAGTGTTGGTGACCAAAACTGTACTGCATATTCAAGATGAGGTCTAACTATGGATGTGTAGAGCTGCAGCACCATTTCCTTGTTTCTGTATTTGAACTGCCTCTTTATGTATCCCACTAGTTTCTGTGCCTTCTTTTCAGCTTTTATGCACTGTTTTGTGCATCTCAACTCCTTGGTAATAAGTGACTCCAAAGTCCTCTTCTTGTTCTGCACTATTTATGTCATTCCCAAGCAGCATGTAGTTGGCATGAGGGTTGTTTGTTCCTATTTGTAACACTTTACACTTATCCAAATTAAAAGGAATCTGCCATCTTTTTGACCACTCTCCTATTTTCCTTAGATCATTTCTTAAACTTTCCAACGTATCTGGCTCTGCTGCACTTACACCTAGTTTGGTGTCATCTGCAAATTTGGCTATCCTGCTAGTTAAGCCCACATCAATGTCATTAACGTAAATCAAAAAAACAAGAGTGGGTCAAGGATAGAACCCTGAGGAACTCCGCTTGTCACATCTGCCCATTCTGATTCTTCACCGTTTATTATGACTCTCTCTTTTAGCCAGTCTTCGATCCAGTCTGCTATTTCTCCTACAATTCCTAAAGCTCTAACTTTTACCATTAGTTTCTTGTGTGGAACATTTGTCAAAGGCCTTTTGGAAATCTAAGTAGAGTATGTCTATTGTTCAACTACTGTTGTAAATACCAAGCATGTTATGAAAAAACTCCAAGAGGTGTGATAGGCAGGATCTGTTTTGTCTGAAGCCATGCTGACTGTTTAACAACAGGCTGTTTCTATCAATGTGATCCACAATTTGATCTGCAATTATGGACTCAAAAATCTTACAAGGGACTCACATTAGACAGATTGGTCTATAATTTCCTGGCTCTTCTCTTGGACCTTTTTTGTAAACTGGGGGAACATTACCTAGTTTCCATCCTTTTGATGCCTTTCGTTGTTCTGTGGTTTTTCTGTAGTTTATTTAAGTGAGGAACTATCTCCTCTTTTAACTTTTTAATTTCTCTTGGATGAATCCCATTCGGGCCAGGAGATTTAAACTTGCTTAGCTTTTCTATTTTGTTTTTAACGTCTTCTGTAAATATTATTTTGTCAAGCGGTTCTGCCCCTTCATATTTAATAGCTGGTTCAGGGATTGAGGTAGTGTCTTCAATTGTGAAAACACTAGTAAAAAATTTATTCAATAACTCTGCTTTTTCCAAGTCTGAGTTCACTAGGTTTCCTCTATTGTCTCTTAAGGGACCTATGCTATTTTTTTTACTGGTTTCCTACTATTTACATTCGCAAAGAATTCTTTTGGGTTTTCCTTACAAATTGATGCAACTCTCTTGTCCTTGTTTATCTTTGCATTTCTTACTAATTTGCCCACCATCAGGGTTCTTTGTGCCTGCTTGCTTCTTCTGGTGTTGGGTGTGGAGTCACTGATTTGTGCAATCTGTCACTTTCTCTTATTTTATTTTTATTTTTAATTTCTCTGTTGAACCACTTAGGCTGAGGATTGCTGTTTGTTTGTATTTGCTTTAATGGTATACATCTGGGGCGTTTTTCTGTGTATTCTCCTAGAAAGGCTTCCCAGTAGTTATCTGTGTCTCTGTTCTTGTTGTACTCAAGATTTTTAACATACTCCATCAGTTTTTTTTAGGTCTCCTTGACGTAGTCTAATCTCTTTAATATCATTTCTTTTTCCAGGCGAATATTAATATAAAGTGTAATAATTCTATGGTCACTTCTGCCTAAATTTGCACCTACTGAAAGGTCAGACACTAGGTTATCTTCTCTTGATAGGATGATGTCTAGTATGTTGTCTCCTCTAGTAGGTTTGTCAACCTATTGGTGGAGAAATTCATTTTTGACAAGTTCTAAAAGTCTCTTTCCTTCTAAGTTTGATGTGGAGGTCATAGTGTCCCAGTGTACTGCTGCATTAAAATCTCCCATTATTATGCAGTCTGTTGTTTATTTCTTGTCCTAGTAATGCATACAGCTCCTCGTCAGACATTTGTGGTTGGTAGGGAGGTCTGTACACTAGTATTAGAGTTAGCTTCTTCCCTAAACAGCTAATATTGATGCCAATTACTTCTTGAGTGGTTGCAATTTTACACTCTGTTAGACTGAGGTGTTCCTTGACACATAACATGATGCCTCCACCTTTTTTATTGGGTCTATCTTTTTTGAACAATTTATATTTAGCTATCTGGTACCCGCCTGCAAAGTCTCTTGTTGTTGCAATTTTACACTCTGTTGGACTGAGGTGTTTCTTGACATATAAAATGATGCCTCCACCTTTTTTATTGGGTCTATCTTTTTTTTAACAATTTATATTTAGCTATCTGGTACTTGCCTGCAAAGTCTCTTGTTGCCTCTTGTATCCATGTTTCTGTGATACCTATTATGTCCAATTCTTCACTTGCTATTATAATGATATGTCTTATGTATGTTTTCTGTAAAATTAACATGTTTTCTGTACTTTTGATATATTCTCTCTTGTAGTTGTCATGTACTGTGTGCTGAGATGTCAGGTCTCAGATCTTAAGAGGGTTAGTTGACTGTGTGGTTTTAGAGATAAAAAACATTTTCCTGTTAGGCTCTTGTGTTTGCACAACTGAATGTTTGTTCAGGTGTCAAGTGGGTGACCAAGGTTTATCCCTTTATGTGAGAGAGGCCTTAAACCACTTAAGTTGTCAACTAAAAGGGAGATGAGATGACAAGTTTAGATAGCAATGGCTGGTCTAAAAGTTTGTTGTTTACACAAGTGTAAAGACAGGAAATCCCCTCTCCATTTAAAAGGATGTGTGCTGACAGGCCCAGATAACTATTTTCAAGCCAGAGAATAATTCCGTGTTTATTTTCCCTACTCCAAGGAAAATAACTCTGTTTATTCCTTTTTTTCCCAGGGAAGATTCCCAGAGTGACCCATTTCCAAAAATGCCTAACTGGCAACATAGGTTTATTCTCACAGTAGAGTTTGAGAAACTGATCAGTCCAGACAGACACTCTGTAGAGTGTAGTTAGGTTTTGTCTCTCTCTCTCTCTTATCCCTCTCTCCCTACAGAAGAGAGTAAAACTTATAAAATAAGTTTGATGGTCACTGTTAATAATATTTATTGTTCCCTTGGTAAGATCTGATATAGTAAAAGTGAGTTAACAGTGTATCAGGTGCCTTAGATAAAAGTGTTTCTGCTGCAGTAAGAGTTTTGTAACAGTGTTCAGAAACTTGTATAAAGCAAAGTGGTTTTTACTTATTTTTACCATGGTAAAACGATAGAAGCTTTAAAGAGATTTTGCCTTAGTGAAATTATTGTTGATAAACCTTTTTTGCACTTTTTGTATGTACTTGTTTTTACATTTTTTTGTGTTCTTGTGTTTACAATTTCATAGTTTTCCTCAAATTTTTTTTTTTTGGTGATTTAACATTTATTTACTTAGCATTTTACTTATGTTGATACTTTAACATTGCATATTTGATTTGATTTTCATTTGTTAAGATTTCTTTTTCAAAATTTGAGTAAATCTTAATAGTTTAAATTTTGCTTAGTTTACGTACTTTCTTGATAAATTAAAGCTTTGTGAATTAATCTTGTTTAGGAATTAATTAAATCTTGTGTTGTTTTCAAGTAATGGTAAATTTTTTCATATTGTGAATTTCAATTTTGACTTTTGAAGTTAGAAATAAATTTTTTTATTTAGTTTTAAAAAACACAATGTTTCATTTTTTGACCACCATTGAACAGGGTTATGTGTGTGTGCATAAGGCAAAGTGATAGACATGTTTTGTTC
The DNA here is from genome assembly GCF_040412425.1 of Macrobrachium rosenbergii. Classification (NCBI taxonomy): domain Eukaryota; kingdom Metazoa; phylum Arthropoda; class Malacostraca; order Decapoda; family Palaemonidae; genus Macrobrachium; species Macrobrachium rosenbergii. The sequence goes on from NC_089743.1 coordinate 60,454,845, forward strand.
TCCCATAAAATGAAGTGAATGAAGACAAGGGAAACAATTATAGTTGTTTGATGGAGTGATGCCCTTTTTAATCTAGTATATCTCAATACCTCACACATAACTTGATAAACCCAGTTTGATATTCCAAGTGATAAGCAAGTTTTAAGGGATCACTGTTACCTTTAGAGTGTTCAGTCGTAATTTTATTGTTATGAGGGTTCAGGTATCTGGCTGAAGTGAGGCAAATTTTTGGATTTTGTGACTAGTTGTGTAATAACCAGGTACTTTGTACACTTCGTGACACTATCAATGCTTTGAAGTGATCTACTTTGTTCCGAATAGATTGTGCACTGAACTGCGCCACTCTGAGGGACTTTTCTATCTTTCGTTTGTCCTCGGTGGTTTTATTTGTTTCCCTTATTTTCACTGTTTCCTGCAGTGCTATTACTAACCAAATTCTGGGAGCTTTCCGGCTTCTTCCCTTGAGTGTTCAGTTCACTGAGGTGTTTCAAGGGGTTTTCGTTAAAAAGGTTTCCTAGTAATTTTGCTCCTTCCAAATTCAAGTGAGTTTCATCTTTTTTATTTAGTTTTTTATTCCTTACAAATCTGTCCCAAAAGTTTAAAAACCTAACACCTTTTTCTTGCATATTTGCTCCAGTCTGTCATTGATTCCAATTGCCTTGCTGAGGGAGTAGTGGCTTAAAAGAATGCCATAGTCGGTTTTCTCATGGATGTTTTCTACAACATTCCTCAAGTCAGCTACAAGACCTATCTGGCCAGTTCTTCCATCTTTTAAAAATAAGTCATTTCTTCCTCCCTGCACTATGATTGCACTTTTTCTACTTTTCACTTTGGTTTTCTTCACTACCTCGGTTATCTTCTTTGTTCCTGCACCTGGGTAAGAATGAACTTTTCTTGTATTTTTATTTTTGGCCATAAAATTTGTCCCTCTGTTCTTTTACCGAGTCCCCAACTAAGGTTGTTTCCTCTTCTAATTCTGATAGCAAAGGAAATATTTGATGTGTTTATTCCTTTTAGGGGACAATTATGTTTTCTGGCTGCTATCACTCATCTACCAACAGTCTCTTCAATTCATCATTCTTTTGCTTGTAAGTTTCTTTCTTTGTACCTAGTCTGGTGCTTGTTTCTGTTTCATTTCTTGTTCTGGTCTTAACTAATTATGTTCTAATTTCCACTATACTCTTTCCGTTTTCTACTATGTCGTTGTTCATTTCCTGTTTCTCTCTCCTAAGGTCTATTGTAAAGAAGTCAGACGTCTCCTCCTTTCCCATCAATCAGGATCACGTATCGCATCTATCAACACAGCGAGAATCTCATGTATATATTTGTATGTAAAATTTCCTGGCCTTTTTGCCAATATATATTTTATTACTGTATGTACATTATGTCTCTTATTATTGCTATTTGATTGACTGTTAACAAACACAAATTGCTCTCACTCAGCATACGGGTCATGGCAATCGCAGGTCGGGCACTTCGTTTCCGTCCACACGCTGCTATGCACACCTGTGCCCGGGTAAATAAATTAGTCAGTACCCAGTTCTGTCTCTTTGACCTCACAACTGGTGACCCAAGGAGCGACGGTAAACACAGTGGTTTTGGCTTCGCCATTAACGGACTTACTACAGCCACTTTACCTTCAGAGAGCCCTTAACAGAACCATACAGCGACAAAGTCTAGGCCTCTGAAAGCTCCTTTCTTGGAGAACACCCATGCCACTAGCGGACTAATTACAGCGTACCTCCTTCAGGTACGTTCTGGCGTTCTCAAACGATTTGGCCCTGCCATTTACGATTCATGTCAACCATATTCAGAAGTCATTAACGGAATCACACAGCATATAGTTTTGACTTCTGATGAGCCCCAAACACCATTAATGGACTAAATATGGCATCCCCCCTCCGAAGGCAGCAATAAGCCAGGCGATAAAACTCCCACCGTTCTTGCTGCAAAATACTGCATCCTGGTTCCTGCGGGCAGACATCCATTTTCGGGTAGCAAAAATCACGGACGAGGAAATCAAAGAGGAGGTCACCATGACAACGCTGCTGGAGGAGGTCTTCAACAAAATCACCCCATGGTTGGACTTGTAGCCGGGCAAAGTCAAGTACAGAGACCTGCGACAGAAACTCATCCACACATACTCCATGCCCATCCCAGAGAGAGACCAACGCGCCCTCGACCTGATGACCCAGCCCCTGGGGGACGCATCACCTAGGGACACCTGGGATGAACTACGAGGTCTCCTGATGCTGCTGGGCGTTGGCTCAGACAGACGGAGGAGGGAGATCAGCTTGTTGTGGGAAATATTCCTGTGACACCTTCCACAGGAGGTGAGGGCACAAGTCATGGATGCGGACACCCTCTCAATGGATGAATTGGTGAACACAAACTCCACAAGGCCACCAAGGCCTCCAAACATGCCGTAACACCTGCAGCCTGGTAGCAGAAGAAGCCAAAGTGGGGGACACGAATGTGGTATACATGAAGAAGGCGCCGCCGCAGCAGCAGAAAACAAGGACAAATCCAGCCTGGTGTTACTTCCATCGGAGGTTTGGAAGCGATGCCAGAAATTGCAGAGCCCCCTGTTTTTTCACAAAAAACTAGAATGGCAGCCACCCATAACAGCAGGCCGCAAACCTTAAGGAACCCCAGCCAGTAGGATTCTTCATCCACAACGCCATATTGAGGCGACAGATGCTGGTAGACACCGGGACTATGCAGTTGGTATTTCTGCTGTCAAGGGAGGACCGTGACCACACGTTAGGCGCCACAGCCGCACTAGTGGCCACAAATGGAAGCCCCATCCGCTGCTACGGAACTCGGACCCGCAGAATATCCACCCTGGGCCTTAAATATGAATGGCCCTTCGTCATTGTGGATGTCAAGTTTCCTTTACTGGGTGCCGATTTCCTTGCACATCATGGACTGCTAGTAGATATCAACCAAAAACGCCTGCTGGATACCGGAACCTGCCGCTCCCGACCGCTCTCCACCAGACCGGGAATGCCTGCTGTATGTTCTGTCTCATTGAACAAATACAACGCCCTCCTCCACGAATTCCCAGATGTCTTCAAGTCAGAACTGCGTCAGGTGCCAGATACCCAGGCCAAGCGCTGCATCCATCACCACATCACAGCCACAGGCCCGCCAACACATGCCAAGTTCCGCCACCTGCCACCCAAGAAACTCCAAGATGCTAGACGAGCATTTGCCGAGATGGAAAGGATGGGTATCTGCAGAAAGGCATGGAGTCCATGGGTGTCCCCCCTCCACATGGTGAAGAAACCAGATGGTTCCTGGAGGCCCTTTGGGGATTATCATCGGCTGAACCTAATGACAACACCGGACCACTATCCCCTGCCAAACATGCAGGACCTAACAGGTCCCCTGCACAGGGCCAAGATATTCACAAAAATGGATTTGCTCAAGTCCTGTTTTCAGGTACCAGTACATCCCGACGACGTTCCAAAGACAGCCATCACTCATTATCTTCACAACAAGAAAACCACACTTGTGCCTCAATGGCTAGGCTAACACATGTTGCCATCATGCACAACCGAAACATTCGGTTTCCACAAACTCTCTTCTATACAGCCTAATGCTTTCACCTGTGTTTGTTGTAGATGGTATAATGCAAAAACAGAAAACAAGTACAATACTGTGCAGGAGAAAATCAGCCAGAAATCATCAAAATTATTACTAATGCCGATTCACACTGTCAGGACAAGGACACGGCATGAAGAATTCTGACAAGAATGTAAACATTCCAACACCATCTGGTGGGAAACAGGTGATTACAGAAATAGTCATAGTGGATTAGCCAAGCATTTTTTTAATGCCGATTGCACCTAATGGCGCGAAGATATAAGCTAACTTTAACAGTAGGTAAAATTCATTCAAATAATGAGTCTTCTAAAATTGTAATAAGAGAACATGCCTAAAGATATCTTTGAAAAATTTCTTAAAAGGCATAATGTAGAGCACTAATAAAAATGAATGAAAATGATAAATTTTATTATACTAACTTGAGGATAAGGTGTCTAGAAGACCTAAAACACAACCTGAATTAAATACTAAGCCTGCTCTTATTAAAAATCTGACTTTTCTGTAGATACAGTATAGTCAACCCACCATATTCACGGGGGTTAGGTACCAGAATCACCTCCCAATACCGAAAATCCACAATATATTGGAACCACCTCTAAAAATGCTTATAACTGCCTATTTTAATAGTTCAAACACCAAAGATAAGCCCCCCCTCTACAAAATGCTTATAATTGCTATTTTAATCATTCAAATACCAAACATACCTTAAACTATCATCCTAAAGCACTTTAATATTATTTTAATATCATTTCAATATCACTTTAATATAATTTCAATATCACTTTAATATTTCAATAGTATGTATTATTTCTGATCGGTGTAGCTACAAGCAGGTGAGAAAACCAGTTTAGGGACTATCCATTAGCCATCTGGAGGTTCACTATAATAAGGTCCCTAATATGGTCCCTAATATGGGAAGGTTTATAACAAGGTCCCTCCTCTATACAGAGGGGAAGAAAACCAGTATACTACCAACCAAAGCTTAAAAACATGTTTCTTCCACATAAGTCTCTCTTTCTCTCTCTCTCAGAGTTATTATTTAATCTTAAGGCAGTCCCCGCTTATTAGCGGCATCGGTTAACGGCACTTCAGTTTTACAAAGCTTGGCTAACGATGCCATAACCAGATTTTCAGTGGTGATAAGTGATGTTCGGAGTCAGTAAGCGGTTTATCGCTGTTGGTAAGCAGATTATTGGCGTTGCTAAGCGGTTTATCGGCACTGATAAGCAGTTAACAGCGCTGATAAGCGGTTTATTCGTGCTTACGACATTGTAAATGAGATTTATTACCATAATTATTGATGATTTTTGGTTATTAGCGCTCGGCCAGGAACATGACCCTCCCCATTAACCAGGAACTGCCTTATTATTATTTAATCTTATTACTATTACTACAGGTACAGTATCATTATTATTATTATTATTATTATTATTATTTGAAAATTATTACTTATGATTACCTGTATTATTACATACAGGTCCAGTATTATTATTATTGTTATTGTTATTATTATTATTATTATTATTATTATTATTATTATTATTATTATTATAATTATTATTATTTATCTTAATATTAATATTTGAAAATTAGTAAATTTTTATCATAAAAAATGTATTTGGCCACGAAAATAATCTGAAAATAGAGTAATTAATGAATATTGCTCTACGAAAAAATCTGCATATTACCAAATTTTCTGAGATTTACTGAAAAATACGTTCCGCAGAAAAGGCTGCGAACAATTGACGCCACGAATACCGAACCATGAATAAGCGGAGGTCCACTGTATACTTTAGCCTCTTTCAATATTAGTCCTTAAAAATTACTCTCTATTCAGCAAAACCATAACAGCTTACTCCAATGATAGCACGTAAATATACTGTATTAAACATTTGATACACTCACCTTTAGAAAAGGCTTCAAAACACAGAAATAGGTGGACAATGACTAGGATTTAAATGATCTTATAGATATGAACTGGTATTCAAAAATGTGGAACTGACTTGTGGACTGTAGTCACCATGAGCCTCGCGGCACAACTTGAGCCGAGTTCTCAGATGCTGAATGGCTTGTTCGTAATCTTCCTCTTGAAGGAGAACCTAACAATGGAACAAATTTGAGAAAATGTAAAAAAAATGCATGTGTATTCTCTCTCTCGTTATAACAAAACTAAAGAAATTCAGTTCTTGGATGATATTTTAATTTTCTGGTGATTCTTAACATTAAAGATAATTCCTACCAAATCAGTCAGTATATCAATTTTCAAATCAGGTTTTCCTTTTATGGGGGGTTAAATGCTCAATGAGCTCTCTACATTTTCAACTTTGTGAATCCAGCTTGAATTCCATTTGGCCCAAGTACTCATCAAAACCCTTCCCCCATGATTACTTTTCACATGCCACTTTCTCATTTGCTTTCTTTTTGGTCACCATAATTTTGGAACTTCACCACACTTCTCTTCTTGAGTCCATTTGTCCAGCTTCTAAATGTTATCAAGACCCTTCCCTATGCTGAGGTACTGTCTACATACTACCTTGGTCCAGGGCCAGCTAAGAGTTTTGGCAACTAAGGCAGTCACCCAGGCCACCACAGACTACAAGATGGGTTGCAAGCATGGATTTGGGATCCTCTAAATACAAAGGAAAAAATCTGATAATTTGTAAAATAAGATAAAAAAAAAAATTAAAATGAGTGAAGTTAAATGTTTGAGAATATGATTATTACTGTAATTCTTTAGTTGTGTTGACCAAACTAAGAAAACAATTGGAAAAGGAAATTTCCATAAATTTCCAAAACAAATGTTATCTATGATCCATCATAATGGCCAGATAGGCTATCAGTCATGGAAAATTACCGCATCATTATCAAATAGTGCACATCCTATATGTCTATATAATAAGACCTCTCAGTCCTTGATTACACCATTAGCTGTCTTGTCAAGTTCCTGACTTGAGCACTCACCTTTCTTAGCACTGTTTACTTGGATTTTCTGTGAAAGTTAGAGTTTTCAGAAAAGTTTAAAAAGTTTTGAAAGTGTTAGTAAGATACCATGATTCATTCTTGGAAGAGAAGATTGAGTCCTTTGGGCTTTTGTAATGACAAAGCTTGCTCTCCACCAAAGAAGAGCACCAGAAATAACAAGACATCACTTGCTGAATCCTGCAAGCTTTCTTCTCCTTCTTCCTCCATTTCCTCTTCCTCACATTTCTCCCTTCCTTGTCCTCCAATGTCTCTATCCCTTCCTCCTACTCTAGACCCTTGTGTCCCTCCTCAAGCCTCATCCTTTTCCCCTACAGTATCTCCTACTGAAGAATGCCCTCCCCTGCCAAAGTTTTGAGAACTGCCTTCTGAAAGACAGACTTCCTATGCTGTAATTGCTGCCCTGAAGAAGAGAAACCCTTATATAAAAATCACTGCAAGACTGAATATTTGATAATTCAGTATGTCACTAGAACCGTGGATTTCCTGAAGTCCAGCAGTGACTCTAAACTATTTAACCTGAATGTAAAACTTAACATGTTGTTCACTTTTATATGGTATTTGTTACTTTTTGCTTGCGTGGTAATGTTTTATTTTAAAGTAACTAATTTTGCTACATCTTTATTTGACTGACTCTTTGATTGTGTGATGTGGTATATTTATTTATTGATTTACACCAGACTTGACTCAATTGTAAATATGTATATTACGTAATGTTAATAAACTGGTACTAAGGTTATTTTGCTGGTTTTGTTGTTCCCCTTTTCCCGTGGTTGTCTCGGCTTCTGCCAGTCTTTCCAGTCCCCTTCTCTGTAATTGATGATGGAACCTGATGAACTGGGGTTTGGTTCATGACAGTAATATAAAGCACTTACAAGTTTTGCTCTCTGCCTTTGCTGGGCAATGCCATGAACTGGGAAAGCATGTTAAATGCCTCAATGGAAAACCTTTCTGTAAGACTACATGGATATGCAAATTAGAAAGTAAATTTTAAATCATACTAATCTGAAAACACCTGTATGAATTTTTATAAATGCAACTTTTGATAAAGTAATGCAGCATGAAACAAAAGACTTTAGTGTCAAAAATAGGGTATTAGTTTTATAATGATGATGAATTCATAGTTTGGTTAACATGATGACAATAATAACGTAACTGAGCAAATGACTATAAAAAAACAGTAGCATCAGAAAAAGAATTAACCACAGAATTAGATGAAGAATCAGTTTTCAAAAGTAGATAAATAAGCACGTTACGAAGGCACTTGGACTACAAACACACAGATGGGGTACCCTAAACAGGTGATCTAGAAAGAAAATACAAGAAAAATCACAAGCTCAATGTAACACTCACCACTGCTAACAATTCCTCCTCCTCAGTTTTGGACAGTTACAAATGTTCCTGTACCATATGCAGTTTTTTAATAACATAGGTGATTTATCATAAAAAACTGAGATTAGCATGTTAAGGTCACAAGATAAGTGAGCACACTAAGAAAAACAGATACAGTACTAGCAAATGTGATAACTTGACTGAACTGTGTATGTACTGCAATAGCATCATTTCTTGGGGATGTAAAGCTTCCAGTAGAACCTATTTGATTTAGAACCTATCTGAATTATCAACAGTAACATGTTACAGGATTCATACAAATCTTCTGGGCTGCAATAAGGATAATGTTTATGATACCTACGATTGTGGCCACTTGTCCAAGATACAAAGCAGACAAAATTCTATGGCAGTTTTGTCAATAGTAGATGATTTTTAATAATAAAAGATTTAGAATATGCTATACAGTATTTGCAATTTACTGTTAAGGCAAAAATGTTTTAGCTGGGATAATTTGCTCTCTTTCCTCTTGTACCATGAACACAGCATGCTAATTTGACAGCATCACCATGTGATTAACTGATTATGCATGCTTTATATAATCTTTCATAAATCTGATCATCCTTTGCATTATCTTCTAAGAATATATCATTCACCACAGTACAAGATATTCAGCTAATTCTAAGTTATGCAGTTTCTTTTCTGAGTTTTAGTACCAGAGTTTTTTAGTAAGTTTCATTCCATTCATGGAATGATCTCCCTAATCATGTGGTTAAACCACTGGAACTAAATAAATTCAATCTTTGTGCAAATATTTTTTCGTTGAGCAAGCTCACGAGTCTCATTACATAGTTTAATTGCATTATATTTATTTTACCGTTACTGCTCTTATATTTTATTCTTTACTTCTTTATTCCCTAGCTAATAATAAGAATAACAACACTGAAAACATCACAATCTCATGACTAAACTGCTATTCATTACAGAAATCCATACCAATTCCAATATTGTATCTTCTTTACGGGACAAAGTTGAAAAGCCAAGACTTTCAAACACTTGTTCAGTGCTGGTTCCTCATAAATGTTTAAAAAGAAGAATCTCTGTTTTAGACACTGATGAAGAACATGGTGTACATGTGTTTAAAAGTCTTTTCTTGTGACCTTTGACCATTTAATATTAATATGACTATCACACTGGGTTGGAAGGAAGGAAGGAATACAGAATTTAGGCCAAAGGCCAAGCGCTGGGACCTATGAGGTCATTCAGCGCTGACACAGAAACTGACAGTAGAAAGGTTTGAAAGGTGTAACAGGAGGAAAACCTTGCAGTTGCACTATGAAACAATTATTAGGAGAGGTGGATAGCAGGATGGAAGAAAGAGATTATGAATGGAAGTGCAGTAAAGGGAACAAAATGGGTTGCAGCTAGGGGCCGAAGGAACGCTGCAAAGAACCTTAAGTAATGCCCATAGTGCACCGTGTGACGTGCACTGACGGCACTAACCCCCTATGGTGTACACTGGGTTGGACAATAGATTTATCATTCATAAATGAAAGTCCCGTAACTCATTGCAGGTGTTCATATATTTCCTAAAAACAATGTATGGACTGTATTACTGTTCAGTGTTGGTTAATAAAAAAAAAAAAAGGTGATTTATTCACCTAAAGAAATGTATGTGAAAACTAGATATCAAAGGTCTTCAAAACCCTACCATCAGAACTTTTTAAATCAACTCTGATTTGATCAGCATGGTCTTACTCTTTCAGGCTTTTAATTACTGTATGTATGGAACACAAGTGTGTGAAGATCATTTCCAGTGACATAGGTGAACTCTCTCTCCTAGTTATATGATGAAATGATTTGAAACTGATGCTGTGCTTGAACTGCTTTCATTGGCTTATATACTGTGAAGAAATTTTTATTTATTCTTTAACTATTCTCCCTCCTAGTACAAAGGCAAAAAGGCTTTGTCTGCTGTGGGTGCTAGCAACTTGGGGACAACCTGCATTGGACACCACACTGCAGACAGTGCTACAGCTACTAAACAGCATCCCTTCAGTCCCCAGCTGCATTACTTTCTTCCTTTAATGCTTTCAGGGATCTAAATATCCTGACTACTGCTATATTAATAAGTTAAGCTTTATGTATCATGAATATTTATAAATTCTTAAAAGCATCCATATACCATTTTCATAAATATATATAATCCTAACTCATAGCAAATATTTTAAGATGAAATTGATACATGCCATTCACTAAAAGGTAAAGCATTGTACCTTACAATGGTTATGAATATAAGAAAATGCAAAATAAGGATAACCAGAGACATTCCTACCTGAATAGTGAGATTATAGATTGCTAAACTCTTTGGACTCTGTTCACCATGAATTCTAGCATAAAGAATGCCAAGTTTATGCAGTTCTCGTAGAGCTTCTTGTGTCTCTATCCTACGCAAGCGTAAACGATGTTCAACCAAAAGCCCTCTAGCTTCACATTCTGCAGTGCTGCCTGGGCGATTACTGTGAAACGAATATACATTAATTGTAGCATAAGAGTAAAAACTCAATATCAATTACTACTACTACTAAAATAGTCATAATAATCTAATGGTAAAAATTAACAAACTAGCAATTATTTATCGCAAGCTGAGGGGGTATATTGCTAACACTCAACAATAAAGCTTAAATCTGTTGTAGAAAACCAGCTTCTGTAATAACTTAAACTTTGCCAAAGTCATAACTAACATTCCCTCTGAGAAACTTGGCAAGGACATACCTGCCATCCCTACTTCGAGCCGTGGAAGGGAATTAGTCTCTCAGATTCATGAGATTAAAACTTTATTCAACAACTGCCTAACAGTGAAGGGAATCAAGCCATCATCACAAAAAAGTTGGTGAAAACAAGGGTGAGCAGCATGTGCCAAAACTGCAGATGATATAGAGCTGTTGCAAACACCTGAACATACAGGTATATGTCCAGGAAGGTGCATAACTTTTGGTCCCCTATATTACTTCAGACAACTAAGTTCTACTGCTGTTGTCAGCTTAAGTTATTGACTTTCTAATATTTGCTATAAGGTCTTCACATAAGACTGAGTATATCCCTGGAAGTGGTTCACCCACCATGTACTTAGCAAGCTTATCTGCCTCCTCATTCCTACATATACCCTCACTGTGCTGGTGCCCAGCAAAAAAGAACTTGCATACCTCAACTCTGGAAGATGTGAAACCAATGCAAATATTTTTATATTGAATGACTAGAAGAATTAAAAATATCTAATGCTTGCAATATACATTGGTATCAATAAAAACTATTTTTTCTGTTTCTTATGCTGTGGTTTTCATAATGCAGTAATATCCCCGTGTTTATGTGTGAGTTGTTGTATAACTGTATGATTTTGTATTCAGATACGTGTATACCGTAAAAGAGTTAGCCTAAGTAAAATGATTACACCCTGTATGGTTTATAAAAAGGGACTTATGCGTGGGCAGAGAGAGACAGGGAGGCCTTGTTCGTTGTATAGGGACGCAATTTGTTTAGTCAGTATTCAAAACTTGCTGAGATTAACACCTTCTCATATGACTAAATCCATTCGTGTACAAGACGTTAGGGGACTCGATCAAAACACTGTTGGGTGGAAAATCCTACCACGTAGATAGACGCCCATACAGAGGAGTCAACATTGAGAGACCATTACTCGTGCGGAAAGGAGCTGCCTTTTCCACTTCCCTCTCTCTCTCTCTCTCTCTCTCTCTCTCTCTCTCTCTCTCTCTCTCTCTCTCTCTCTCTCTCTCTCTCTCTCTCTCTCTCTCTCTCTCTCTCTCGCTCTCGGGATTACGAATGTCCTGTTACAATGTAATTGATATTTTGATAGACGATGGTCACTCATATCCTTTAAGTGTTTAATTCCTTAGCAAATGTGTCTGAGTTATCTGAACAGTGTCTTTTATTAACTGTGTGTGTAACGGCACCTGATTAAAAACACGAAGCAATTTGGTACCAAGGTATTGTAACATAATTATTGGTTTTTAGTGCACTAAAAATAATATTTGCAGTGATTGTATGTAAAGATACCTTTTCACTTTTTTTAATATTTTTTCGTGTTATATGTTTTATGCTTTATCTTTTGAAGAATTTTTCTTTTATACATATATGTGGTGTGTTTGCTATTGCCTTAATTTTTGCTTTACATTTTTTGATATTTAATTTTTTGCAGAGTATATTTCTGTGTCTTTTGTATCCACATTTTTACATGATTGATTTATTTGCTTTATTTTGTTTAACACTTGGGAATTGAAATTTTGTTACTTAACAATTTAAATTTTACTTGAATAATTTTTTGATTAATTAATAAATTAATTTCTGACTTAATTTTGACTGATGATTAATTCAGATTTAATCCAATTTTGTTTTGTTTTCAAGTAATAATAATTTCCCTGAGACTGTTAAATGTCATGTATAATCTTTGAATTTAGAAATAAATTTTTGTATTTAAAATATTATATCAGAGTTTCATTCATTGACCCACCAGTAATTTTGATTTGAATTAGAGATAGAGTGGTAAGTGAGATGTTTTCCTTCAAGTAATTGAAGTGAGCTCGAACCAGGGAAATGAAATAAATAGAAATACTTGAACTTTTATAATATTAATGGAGTGACGCCCTTAGATTTTACCTCACACCTGTTTAACGAACTTAATCTGCTTTCTTTCATGATTGATAATTTTTATAAGGGATCACTGTTGCCTTTAGAGAAATCAGTCGTTTTGTATGTGTGATGAGGGTTCAGGTGTCTGGCTGTTGTGAGGTAACTATAATTGTTGAATAAATGGTAAGTTTGGTAATCAAATATCAAGCACTTAGATACCAGGTTTGATTTGAAGAACAGACACTGGACACTTCGTCACATGTTGCACATAAAATTCCATATATGCTATAAATCTGAGACCAGTATTGGAAGTGCAACATTACAATTAAAAAGGGTGTTACAGTAATTTCCTTATCCAATGCCAGTACAGCATACTGAATTGGGAGCAATCCACGATAGTGAAGTCTTAGTCCTCCTGCTTTGAAATATGCTTAAAAAAATGTAACATATTTCTTCCTGTATCATATTCTTTTTAACTCCTATAATGTAATTGCAGAAAGACATTTCAGGCACCTTCCATAAAGGAGTTGTACAAATTTTATACAAGGGGTCACACCACATTCCTTGTCAAATTAAAATTACTTTATAAGCTGTTCTACTGTACATACAAAAGGTTTGAGATACTTTGGGTGAGTCTCATAAAATCAAAAGAATAGAATACAGAATTTAGGCCAAAAGCCAAGCACTGGAACCTATGAGGTAATTCAGAGCCGAAACGGAAATTGACAACTAAAAGGTTTGAAAGGTGTAACATGAGGAAAACATAGCAGTGTACTATGAATCAACTGTTAGCTAAGGTAGCTTTCGTGTGGGTAGGACGCATCTGTGAAGTGCTTTGTGAAAAGTGCCTGACTTGCGCGATGTTCAAAGTGAATACAAGGAAGAGGAAGGAAAAGGAGAAAATAAATACTGTAGAAATTAAATCATGTAAAGGGAAGATCAAACTATCATAGGAACATTATCTCATATCAAGGCAGCACGTAAAGATGGAACACTTAAGAAAATACTGGAGAAGGATGAGTCAACCAAAATCGAGAGAGTGAGCAACCTGCAGACACTGCTCTGGGGAAGCTGATGAGGAAGGAACTTGCTTAGAAATGTGTGACACATGCTTTCATTATGAATGTTCAAGTATCGAGGTCATATACACACCCATACTTCGTAGTGATAACATATTGTACATCTGTAATAATTGCAAGAGGCCTGAGCAAAGAAGAACAAAAACTCATTGAAGATAAATTTGAAGAAATAAAAGAAAACACAGAGATATTAACAAAGTTGATTCAGGATTCGGCTCAGAAAACTACTGACGTAATGATCAACATAGATGAAATCCAAAACAAAACTAACAACATTGATAAAGATGTAAAGACCATGACAAACATGGACAAAACTTATGCTGAATCTCTAAAGACAAAAAAAAGTGCTTCTGATCAAATCTACAAACGAAGAGAGGACAGCAGCAAATGAAAAGAGACAAATTATGAGTAAAATAACGGCGCCAGTTGAACAGGTTATAACAAGAGATAGACACTTATTTGTAAGATTTCCAGGCAGGAAAAACTTAGAAAAGGCAAAGATGGAGATTCAGGACATTGGCAATATATCAGTAAATGAGAAGGGTAAACTTAAACCAAAAATAAAAGTAGTCTATGTCCCGAAGGATGAAGATGACATTGTTGATATCATTGTAAAGAAAAATCCATGGATAGGTAGCCTCATTTCTGAAAATGACGACCTGAAAATGTAAAGGAAATGATAGCCAAAGATGACACATATAAACACTATCAAATGCACACCACAAATACAAAAGGCTATCTATGATAGAGGTGACAAGTTGTGTGCACTGTATAGCCATTGCAAAAAATAAATGCCAGGAATTTGGTCACAGCACAACAAATTGTAGAAATGACCAAGTTTGCCCTAGATGTGGTGAAAATCACAAATCAAATGAATGTGCTAGCAACATCTTCAAGTGTAAAAATTGTGTAAAGAAAGGTCAAAGTGATACTAAACATAAAACATATGATGGCAATAAGTGCACAGTATATAAAGAATATGAGTCAAAGGCAAAAAATAATATGGATCATGGCTTTGACTACTAATCTTCTATGCAATTTAATACAAGAAGAAAGCAAATTTAAAAAAGAACTAAAGGCTCTCCTATTCTGCAGGAACTACAATAGTGATGAGAAAACACTAAATGACAATTATAAAATCTAAAAAGCACCCTATTTTGAAAACGTACATGGGCCCGCCAGAGAGGGAATTATCCCTGTAGAGGGCTGTACATAAAACCAAACAAAGTGAAGTGTTAGAAGACGGGAAAAGTAAGAGGGAAGAGAGAAAATATGAATGGAGGTACAATACATGGAATGAAAGGGGCTGCAGCTAGGCCTACAGTGCATTGTATGTGGTGCACTGATAGCACTACCCTCCTACAGGACATAAAATCAAAAGGAAGGTTCTTTTGAGGAAGTTTTAAAAACAGGAAATTGGGAAGTCTGTAATCTGTATCAGTCACTACTGGTATAGAAGAGGGGGGGGGAAGTAAGAGGGAAGAAAGAGAATATGAGGGGAAGTACAGTAAAAGGAATGAAAGGGACTGCAGCTAGTGGCTGAAGGGATGCTGCAAAGGAACTTAAGTAACGCCTACAGTGCACTGTATGAGGTGCACTGACAGTACTAACACCCCTATGGGACATAAAATCAAAAGGAAAATTCTTTTTACACACAGGAAATTACAAAGTCTGTAATCTATACCAGTCACTACTGGTATACAAGAGGAGAGAAGTAAGGGGGAAAAAAGAGAATATGAACGGAGGTACAGTAAACCGAATGAAAGGGGCTGCAGCTAGGGGCCAAAGGGATGTTGCAAAGGAACTCAAGTAATGCCCACAGTACACTGTATGAGGTGCACTGACAGCACTACCCTCTTACGGGACATAAAATCAAAAGGAAGATTCTTTTGAGGCAGTTTTAAAAACAGGAAATTGGGAAGTCTGTAATCTATGCCAGTAACTACTGACCATGCTCTATGGGTGAAGGTCCGGAAGTAATTCCCCTGCATCAACTACAAGGCTTGGGATCAAAGGATTTAAAAGCACCTGTGACACAAGTCTGATGCCAGTATGGTGCACTGTTTAAAACCTTGAATCTGGATGGGTTTCCTGAAGAACATATTTAATATCCATAAAAAGCTTCCTTTCTTCTCCATGATGGCATTGGTGACTTGCAATCACATCTTAATTTTGTGAAACACATGCGAAAAGTTCACCTAAGGCACTACTCACCTCTGCAACATTGGTGACAAGCTGGTTGTGGATATTAAAACTAGAGGAGGGCTTGTTGTAAATTATATAGCTACTTTCCCTATTTTCCTCCACACTGCAGATACTAAGGTTCTACAGTTTATGGTTGACCTTGACTGACATTCAGCTTCTTTAATTGTATGGCAAAACTAAGCTTTAGACAATTTTCTGTAATACTGTACACAATTTTACTTATATTAGAATCTTTCTTGTTACTCAGTACAAGATCTATTGTTGCAAAAGACTAACATGGTAATTGCTGGAATAAATCAAAGGGTCTTAAAATGAAATGAATTCTGGCTGTATATAATATTCCATTAGGTACATCACTGGCATCATTTACAGTTTGATATTCTTCTGCTTCTGTCTCTTCTTCAATCAACTCTTCAAATTCTGCTGTCTGCTTTTTCGAGAGGCCATCTTGGTATTCTTTGTAAACATTTACACCACTGTTAAAATGACCAAGGTCAGTAACTATAAGTGCCTTAACAGGATTAATAAAATATACATGCTATGTATAAATAATTTATGAATTAAACAGTTAAATGGTTCATAGAAAATTGTGGCCTTCAATATTTCATAATATTCTTTGTGCTGGCTCTTTTTTCAGATATCAACAAATTTGGCTTTGTGCAGGTTGTTCTTGTCTAACAGAATTGTCTTCAAATTTTGATCTATTATTTTGGGCCACCTCACCTTTGGTAAGAGAAGCTCCCATGTAACAATTCAGGTGGTTTCCCCTCTATAAGGCAAAATCCCCATGTCTTGCCCTATTTTATTGTCATTTTTCCTTTTGCATATTTCTCTCTCCTTCTTTTGTTCACATCATGACTATTCCATATCTGTATATCATCTTTACAATACCTGTATATTCATTTGTTCACTGATTTTGACCAATGCACATTTCAATAAGACACCATATACTCCCCGGGATGACAGTTCCCAAACTTCTTCACCTAACTGCCAAATGTAACTCCCGTAAGTAGAAGTCCTCACACTTTTAACCCATAGCTGGATACAAAAATGGTCTTGTTCATTGTCTCCAAAAGCCATTCCTTCTACATTATCAGGATGAAGGTTCTCCCTCATGCTTATCAGACCACAAGGAAAAAATCAGGAAAAGTTCCATTGACAATTACTACACACATTCTCCTCATTTGGCCTATTCCATAAAGCAACAACATTTTCTAATGTCAGGATAATGATCCTAGTTATGAAAGAACAATACAGCTATATAAAAATAGCACCTGCCAGTACTGAATATTGGTAGGGTGGGGGTTATAAATTTAAATATAGCAAGTAATCATTTCCACTGATATAAAACCCTAAAACAGGGCATAAAAATTAAGTCATATGAAGCAGATGCTCTCATCAGAACAAAAATCCATTTGCCATACACACACGTTGACCCTCTGGGAAACTAAAAACCACATGTCTTCAGTCATGCTAAATAATTTTCTGATGTCTGGTATGGCCTATTTTAGAAACTGCAACCAAACAAGGTATTTGGATCCAACTACTTTTCCTCTGGAAAATGAGTGATTATATGATAAAACATTGCATTTATGATAAAAAATTCAAGATCACTAAGAATATAACCAAGAAATCAGAGTTTTACCTGACTTGAGTAATGTTAACAGCTCTAGCTAAACACTGAAGACCTTTTTCACTATCATCTTCACTTGTCTGTCCTCCCCCTTCCAAAAGAAGCTGGCCAAGTTGCTGTAAGGGTCCTACCAACCCTGGATCTTCAGGACCTGTCCCTTCTTTCTCTATGGTGCTGATTGTTAACTCCAGTCTCTCCTGCAACAGTTGTTCAACATAATTATAACAACAAAGACTCCAGTACAGCATTTAGCAAGTCAACTGAAACTATCTGTAAAATGACTTGATCCAGAGGTAGATAAAGAACCTAAGCAAAAGTCACTGGTCTTTCACAATAGTACCAAAACACTTTGCTATAACAAAGTTACTCTAAATAAAAATATAAAATGATAAAAGAATGTCTATTAAACAGTAAGTGAAAAGCAGTATATAATACCAATGAAATAACTAATAACTGTCACAATAATGTTAAGTGAGTGTCATGTTAAAACTGTTATCCAGCCATGTCACCCCTACCTTGGCCCCACCTGCAACTAGAAGCCTGTAAGAAGGAAATTCCCAGGGATTTTTCATGTTTTTTGTGCATGGGGACAAATGTTATCTAACTTTCATGGGATTTTTTTTAACTACTTGTGCTGCCAGAATCAGCACTATGTACATCGCAAATGCAAGTTTATGCTTTGTTCTATCCTATGGGGTAACTTTATTACAGTAACAAGTCAGTTAAAAGGTAATCCTACTCTTGCCTGATTCTGATAAAAAGGATATTTTCATAATAAAATCAAGTTTCCTATGTACTTAGCAAATAATTACATAGCTATAGTTTCTAACTCATGCGGCAGGTTTTATTGATGAAATAGCTGTAGCGCTTCGGTTGTTTAACGTAGGTGACAGGCCCTGCCCACCACCGGGAATACTGGAAACGACTTAGCAGATAGCCTCATTGTGTTTGTGCCCTTAGGTCTGCCCTTATGTCCATCCGAGGGGAGGAGGGCGGGCTCTGATTCTGTAATTACTTGGTAAGTATATATAAAACTTAATTTTATTATGAAAATATCATTTTCATATAAGTAACTTACCAAGTAATTACATAGCTGAATCCCATATTGAAAAGAGGGTGGGATACATGGATATATTCTACTTCAAAACATAAGGCGTGGTAATGACTCTGAAACAGAAAAATTGCTAGCATTGAAACAAAGCTTGTGGTTTCCTTACGTGATAAGAGAGCTACTGCAGGTGAATACTGCCTCTGGTTGGTGCTCACCTTAAACCTGTAGTGACGTGGCAGTAAAGCCATGGGGTGCCTCTACTTAAGTGGGAGCTTTGCAGTGAAGGATAGGACCAATGGCTAGCAAAGCATATGTAAGTGCCCTTGCCCTGGGCGCAGTATCAATATAAAAAACAACCAGACAATACTGTCACCTACACTGAAACAAGACCACAACCTATCCATTCAGACTGGTGGGTACTCCAGGTATATTGTACCCCCAGGCTCCCCAAGGCTTGATGCCTTGCTTCAAGGCAAAGAGATAGAAGGAGAAGAGAGCTTTCTAAGCTTTGTCCCCCAATACCATGCCAGTCCCTGATAATGGTCCCATGGTACTGCAATTTTCAAACACTGTTTCAACTTCTTTTAAATAGTGAGATGCTTAGATCAATTGCACTTCCAGTAGGTTGACTGCAGAATGGAAGTGAGGAACATATTGTGCCTGAAAGCTAATGAGGTAGCAACTGCTCGGACGTCATGAGCTTTCACTTTGAAAGTAGGCAAAAAAGTCCTCCTGAATCCGAGAATGTGCCTCAGAAATCAGGTCCCTCAGAAGGAACGGCAGTGCATTCTTAGTAAGAGGGTGAGAAGGGTCCTTAACAGAACACCAGGGGTTGCTGGGTGACCCTCTGATCTTCTCAGTCCTATTCAGATAATACCTTAAGGCTCTAAAAGGACAAAGAACCCTTTCTTCTTCTTCTAGGCCAAGGATTTCCATTAAACTCTTAATGATGAAGGAATGGGGTCAGGGCTTGGACAGGTCCTCATTCTTGGCTAAGAAAACTGAGGGCAAAGGAGCAAACTGCGTCTCCTAGGGAGATTCCTACAGTCTTATCGATGGCCTGAAGCTCACTGACATGTTTGGCAGTAGTCAGAGACTAAGAAGGGAGTCTTCTGAGTGAGGTCTGTTAAAGAAGCAGAACGAAGGGGTTTGAACAAGAGGCCTGTTAGCCACTTCAGTACTACATCTAGGTTCCAAGAGACTGAGTCAATCTTTTTCTGCCTGAACAAGTTGAAAGGCTTGATGAGGTCATTAAGATCCGGGCTTGAAGGCAGATCCAGATCCCTATGCTTAAAAACAGATCCCTTAAAAACAAAGCTAGGCATGACTCGATACCCCTTAATGGTGGGGGACAACAGGTCCCTAGAGGTCCTCCGATAAAGGAGGAAATCCTCAATCTGAGTCAGAGATGTCTCAGAAGAAGAGACATTATGTCTGCTACACCATTTATGGAAGACTGCCCACTTGGCCTGGTAGACGTGGCAAGGGGACTGACATCTGCAACAAGCAACAGAAAATTAATCTTACTCCCTTTCACAGTTGTTGACATATTTTCATTTATAATTTTCCTGAGTGCTTTTTCATTCTCAAGGTATTTTTGATGTATAAAACTTCTATAAGTGGTGTATGGATCAACTTTTGTCGTTACTGGTGTCCATCAAATTTTCACGGTGCCAATTATTTGTGAATATCCAGATTTTCTGCTCAACCACGATATTTCATAAATTATTATTTGTCAGCACTTGTGTCAATATTTCAACCTACTCTGAAAAAAATGAAACAAAACAAATTGTGGATGCATTGTGAGAAAAATAAAACACCTGATACGGGAATTCACATACAAATTCCAGCTGGTTGTTCTCAAGGAATATTTGTGACTCTTCAAGGGAACAAAAACATGAAGTCAATCTTGGCTTCACTCTGGATTTTTCCAAATTCGTCTGCATACTTGCAGCAGGTATAAATTTGTTTCCAGATCTCCTGAACTGATTGGGAAATTAGTCATATTGCTGGCATAGAACAGGTTGTTTTTTTGTCATTCTACTGATACAGTAACTAACTGAAGGGGTGTTCAGTTTCTTGATAGCATATTTATTTGTTACACAATATGGTGAAAAAAATGTCACCATTATGAAACCCTTTGGAAGAGTTAAAGTTGTAAGGCAACACATTACCTCATTTGCCAAAGAACTGCTGCATGAAGAATCAACAGTATAATATGCCAATTAAGAATAAAGGTGAACTCTTTTAAGCTTTGAAAAGAATAACAAATTTCAAATGGTTTTCTCACAACAAAATGCATGACTATAAGAGAGAAAGATGTCAAGTAATATGTCAGTAATTCCCTAAGATACAGATGCAAGCACTGAAAGTGGTTAGCATCTTTAAAACTAAACTGGTTCTGGTGTATGTAGAAAAAGACAAAGGTTCACTTAATGAGTGGCATTAAGTAAATTAAGAGTAAGGATTGTTGAAAAAAAAATTATGAATTATGCAAACATCAAGTAATGCACCTATAAGAGTGTAAATTATTGGGTGGAAATACCAGAACTTTTTCTCAGGAACACCTTCAACTTGGAGGGCCTCATCTTCAACCCATTAATACTTTAAAGAAAATTTCTGCTTCAGCCAAAACTTTTTTTTGAAGAAGTCAGATCTGCTTCTTGATTCGAGGTTAGTTGATCAGGGTTTTTCATGGTCCCCTTCCCTCACAGAGACACCTACAGTTTGGTATTTTCCTTAAATCACCATAGGATATAGGAAATTTTCATTTTTTTGGCTCACAAAGGTTGTCCTTGCTTTACACGGTGCACCTTTGAAGATTTCTGGAGGTTAGCTACTTTTTCTTCTCTTCAGGAAGTTAAAGCACCTGTTTTTGGGCTCTCTTACCTATTCTTTCATTTGTCCATTTTCAACAAGGTTCCTTTCCTACTCTTGAACATCTGTTCCCTTTGGAGCCTTGGATTTCTTCAAACTATACCCAAGAGACCCCTTGTTTTAAGATATGGTATAAAGAACCATAATTATTGAAATACTATTAAAAAACTGCCAAAAACCAGATGTATTATTAACAAAATTTTTCTAAACAAATCTTAAAATCAAAGAACAAAATATAACGCACAGAGAAATATTGAAGCACATGTAATAGTATTGTATATTGTAATATATAAGGTGACTGATTAATTATCACTTTAATCACAAATTATGTACAAATTGCTGACATTACTTTTGCTTTGGTGAATTTTCTCCTCTTCTTGTAAAGGGTAGCTTGAGCACAAAGAACTTTCACTTGCAAATCCAGAGCGCGATCCATTGTCAGTGATGGTGTCAGCCTCTTCTTTCTTTTTGATATCTAATCCAGGAAAAAAAAAGTTGCATGAGTTGATGGCCAAAATAATGTTTTGTTAAAAAAACATTGAATATATGCACATTTTTATTTCCTGATAATGAAATTAACTCAAATAACCAATGATTACTTTGGTACTCAAGAAATTTTTCTGGTAGCATTCCATAACTGTAGAACAATTCATGAAACATTAAAGTGTATTCAGAAATATTTTTTTCAAAAACATATTAAAATTAAGCATCTGCCAACTTCTATGAGATGAGCTTTTTATTATGAGATACCATATACTTTTATGTTACATCTGTGAAATTTATCTCTAACCTAAAGTTGATATAATAGAAATGGCCAAAACATTACACAACAAATGTGAGAATAATCCTTTGCCCCATATTTTCCCAATCACTTTTCATTCTTTTTCTCCTCTCTCAGTGATATAAGGATTGCACAACTCTAGACAGAAGATAATGAAAGTAGATACATGGATACTTACAAAGAAAATGGAGGATGTTCTAAACAGTTTTATTTTAAAAAATCCAAGATTCATGGCTGGAGTGTTTAGGGAAGAACATATAACAAATATGGAACTTGGTGAGGGAAATGGTGTCTAGCAGTTGGATAATATGTGTATTGAGCTCTTAACACCTAACATGGTTTGGGCAAGTGAAGAGAGGGGAAGAAGACCAATTACTCATGAAAATAATCACTATGAACATAGCCAGACCAAGAACAGTCTTAAAATTCACAAAATAAAGGAGAAAAGACATAGTTGAAAACCTAGACCTGATGGGAATTTCTGCAAAACGTAAGCATGACAGAAAAGAAAAAAGTCACTTCACTAGTTGCCCCATATGGGGAAAATCTGACAAAAAAGCAGTAATGTTGATGAGGGAAACCAGTTAAAAACTTTCCAGCTGTGTAGGTGTAATTAATAAATCTTCAAAGATGCCTAGCCTTCCTTAACAGAAATCAATAAGCTTTCCATGTGAAGTTTCTCACGTAAATTTCATGAATCAAAATGGTGGAGAAATGTCATTATAGTTACGCTGAGTATTACTAATTTCAGTTCATACGATATGCATCTTTTTATGAATAATGAAGACACTAGTGTGATGAAGCAACCATAGACACTAAGTGCATCTCTTGTCACAAAAGCCTCCCTGAAATATTTAATCCAGCAACTATTGACCATTAGAGAACGTCTGTGTTCTAAATTCCAACCTGAATACAGTACTTTACAACCACTTGTAGAGTGCACAAGAAACAATCATCTTCAATTTTTGTTAAGTGCAACATAAAATATTGAGGATGTTTAATCTCAACAACAATTACTTTTGGCCTTACAGAAATCATATACCCAGCAAACTAATGCAACACCATGTCTGGTATGGGGCCATCCTTCAGGCTTCAAGGTTTTCTTGGAAAAATGGAATTTCAACACTTGTTTTGAAGTATTACTGCATAATCCAGGGAGAGTGGGTATAAGTGCCAGCAAAACATCTGCTAAAAGACTGTTGGTTTGCCTATGAGCAATTCCTATTCGCACCAGCAGTAACATACAAGAATCACATAATGTTGAAAACATAAATAGAGTAACATGAAGTACACTATACACTCAGTGGACCCTGAGTAATGAAAGAAAAATGAACCTGAGAGGATAAGGGAGGTGGTAATGACTGTTCTATTTTGCTTTAAACTTGGGTCAAGGCAAATAACAATATCCTTTATTTATTAGCACAAATACATTCTGTCATCTGTCCTTTGTAAAAAATTATGATAACTGAAAGGGAAGTCAAGACAAATACTCACCATTTTAGTGTATATCTGGGTATGATGCAATGCAAGGCTTAAAGATTCCTGGGCTCCAACAAGTTGTCCCAGTATTGTTCGGGCTTCACCACATACAAGGTAACCCCATAATAAAGTGTGATGAACCTAAAATTACACATGCAAACAAATTAGAATGATTTACATATAATGTACTGAATATAATATTCTACAATGGAACATTAATGAAAAAAGAGAATAAACTTCAGTTTTATAAGTTTGCAAAAATTGCATGTAGTTTTGTTATTCCTAAATTTGCTGCACCAGCTTTTTGAATGTGAAAACTAAGCAAATTTCCTTTAAAACAGTGATCAGTAATATCTGAGCCACGCCTTTAACACTTTCTCCCAGCCAAAAAAAACCTCTGTAGTTTTATTTTAAAGCTAAGGCAATGTTTTTTAAATGTGAGGTGAGCTTGTTTTCATGAAAATGGTAACCAGTAACACTGAGGGCCACACCTCATACCACCTGGTAACCAGGCTAAAGGAAAACCACTTTCTTCAAAAGTATGCAAAGAGAGCTAATTTTACTCTTAAACCTAAATTGCTATTTTTTTTTACACAAAAAACTGTACACGTTTCCACCAGAGTAAACTGAGATAAACTGAGGAAAAAAATTTGCACATCACTGCTCCAAATATTTTTCATTTATATTAAATATCTAAAGGAAAACTATCACAAATATTTTTTACACTGAATAGGTGAAGTGAGGAAGGTACTGTAATAGAGTTTGTGTAAATAGTGTGTCTTTTAAAGCCAAGGAAAGAATATAAGAAAGAATTGTTGAGCAATCTTTCCTTTAGGCAAGGGCAACTTTGGATGCTGAATGCAAAGGGAAGAGATAAAACTGAGATTAACTGTATGTATAATGCAAGGGGCATGAGAAAAACTGAAAGGTGAGCAATGTGGAGATATGTCGAAGTGGTACGAAGGTTAGAGTAGTTAGAATGATGGACTCAAGGATTTTAAGATGGCTTGTTCTTGTGGAAAGAATAAAGGGTGAAAAGGGTTTATCAAAACTGCTAGAAGGGAAAAGGAGGGCAAGACCTAGAAAGTTCTGAATACTGTAGGTAGAGTGAATGCAGTATTGGAAAGGATAGACCTTGATAACAAGGAAGCAAGAGAATGCCTACTAGATACATGCTGTACAAGTAAATGCTTCAGTATGTAGATGAGTTTAATATGCTGCTGTTGATATGTGTAGTCTTATCAATTCCTGGTGTTGATTCATTCTTAAACATGCTAAATGCCCTCCTTACATCCTCAACAGTCACTTTCACAAGCATCCTCAAACTTATACTAACCCTTTCCGATCTTGCATAATTCCCCATTCAACAGATCCGTAAAACACCAAATCCACTGACCAAGGACTGCTTTCACTTTAGACAGCAACTTTTATTCTGAGATCCATTGTTCATTAACCTTTCTAAATTCACATCCCTGCAGAATAACTTATTATTCTCCATAAAGCTCTTGCTCACATTCTGCTATCAATAATATTTTATATTATATTATTATTCTCCTATTATTCTTATTATTTGAATCTAGTATCTTCCCAGACCCACTCATAATTGCCATTGAGATGTCTTCCATCACTTGCCCAAACCCTTGCTGCCATACTGCAGTGTCCCTGTGCCACTGTTTAGTTCACCACAAACAACCACATTTTAGGAAGGGTAGATGGATTATTATTATAGTTTGTTAAAGTAAGATTTTGACTGTTGCTATTATAATTATTATTAATTCTTATCTATTATTTTTATTAATTCTTATCTACAGTATTAATTTTATTACTAGTTTAATATCTCCAATAATGGTTCTTAAATAAGTTTAAATTACCTGTGAGCATTACAAGTGAAATACTTTTGTGTCAACTTAGATCTTTTCTCTCACTTTCCTCTTAACTACCCTATCCATCCTTCTCTACACCTGCACATGCATCTATATCTCAAATCATCTTTGTTTTTCTTCCCTCTTCCTATCCTCCTATACCTACAAGCACACCCCCTGACCTTACAACCTCATAATGGAATTTTATAAATTTATGTAAAATATCCTTTTTTCCTCTTTAAAATTAGCTCACAGTGCATCCCTTTTCTCCTTGTATGCTGTTGCCAATTCCATCTTATCAAATTCACTTGTCTTAATTATATTTACAGCAAGATTTTCACCAATTTCTCTCCAACTTGAACTTATTGTAATTTTAACTTTTACTTCAACCCAAAGTTCATCTGAGATACCTCCACTTTTTACCATTACATCTACCAATTTGCTTTTCCCTCTAGTCTGTACTCACACATAATCTAACAAACTCTCTTTCCAAGTATCCTAATGAGCAGTCTTTATAAACATATTTCCAGCAATTAAGCCATTTCAAAACACATTCCCACAAGACACTTTCCATTCTCATCAAACAACAGCAACTAAAGACCTATCAATAAAACCACCTCTTCCCTGTCATCTACCTTTGCATTTCAATCACTTTTCATATCTCCTAACCCAGACAAGTACAAATTCAAACTCCCAAAGAATGGAACAGGGACAGTGAAGAGAAACTGCAGAAACTAATGACTGAGTCTGATAGTTTCTGCGAGTAGCAAGTTGAGAGAAAATGTAAGGAAGAGTATGGTTGTTAAGGTAAATGGAAATTAGGAAGATGGTGCAATGTCTATTGATAAGGATGGTGGAGGAATGAAAGTGGTTGATTTGTACAGGAATTTGGGGTTAAATATAACAGATGATGATGAGGCCATAGAGGTAGCAAAACGCACAAAAAAGATTTGGAAGAGACTGTGTGTGTATGAAAACCAAGGGATTGTTTAGCCAACTCACTTTTATAATAGTGAAGTGCAGATTCTGCAATCAAATTAAAAAAGTTGTTGTTAACTTAAACTGTTTGCACAGTATATGTGACACAATTAGAACTGAAAGGATGAGAAATAAGGAGCTGCAAACTGAGTACTGTACAGTACTGTAGTCAAAAGGCTAGCGTAGTTGGAGGGATGAATCAGAGAATTTTGAGAACTCTGGTCTTTTGGAAAGCATAGAAAATTAGAGGTTGGTGAAAAGTGTATGATATGGAAGTGTTAAGGAGGAGGAGGAAAGAAAAACAGCCAGCAAAATAAATATTGTAAAGGTTGGGCCTTAATATCCTGTATGCAGAAAAGTGTCTAAATATATGAAGTTAGCTAATGTTGTAAAAGTCTCTTCCTAATCTTATTTATGCAATATGCTACCTTTCTGGCTTCATCATCATCTGTTACATTTAACCCCAAATACATGTACAAATCAGCCACCTTTATTCTTCCCCAATCCTTATCAACTTGCATTGCTCTACTTTCTGGTGTCCATTTACTCTCATAACCATACTCTTCATTATATTCACATTCAACAGTGAAGTATGTGTTAGGCAGTGACCATTTCGTTGTTGTTCCTCTGAAGCTGACCATAATTGGGGTTAACATCCTAATACTTGAAGGACAGAAAAAAAATATATATATATATATATATATATATATATATGTATGTATATATATATATATATATATATATATATATATATATATATATATATATATATATATATATATATATATATATATATATATATACACAGGCAGTCCCCGGTTTACGACGGTTCCGAACGACGTTCGAGTTCTGACGCTTTTCAAATATATTCATCAGAAATTATTTCCTGGCTTATGGTTCGAGGTTAACATCCGACGGAAGAAATATGGCCCCAAAATGGCAGAATAATCATAATTTGAAGGTTTTTGATGTAAAACTCAATAATAATGCAGTTTACATCGTTTTCAATGCACCCAGAGCATTAAAAGTAAGGTTTTCTTATGATTTTTGACGATTTTCGACGATGTTCCGACTTCTGACGATTTTCGGTTATTCTGACGGCGCAATATATATATATATATATATATATATATATATATATATATATATATATATATATATATATATATATATATATATGTATATGTAATGTAACAAATGTTGTCTTTTTATGCTTGCTAGAAAACACAAATCCTGTATGGATGCCACAGAGGGTCTCAGGTCGCCCGCTACCTTTCCGTCCACTTTTTGTCTTATAAACACCTGTCAAGAATAATAAAGAATCAGTCTTTCACCTCTGACTTTTCTTGAAGTCTCACACTGGTGACCCCAGGTCAGGGACAGGTAGCGCGGTTTTGGCCCAGCCATTAACGGACTAACTACAGCCGCACCCTGCCATCAGAGAGCCTTTAGCGGACTAACTACAGCATTAAGTTTAGGCCTTTGATAGCACCCTGCCCAACTGAAATCGTGCCATTAACGGACTAAATACGGCATACCCAAAAGGGCACGTTTTGGCACTTCATTCGACCTCTCGAACAAATCAGCACCATTAACGGACTCAATACGGCACATTTTCCCACATTTTGGTGCGTGAGCAGTCAAGATGTCAAAAGTAGAACCTCAATGCGTACCCATGAGCATCGTCTGCACGCCACTATCACCAACAAAGCCATACACAGTCAAACATCCCCCGTTCTCGCGCCAAAACACAGCATCATGGTTCCAGCGCACAGACGCGCATTTTCGCATGGCACGCATCTCAGACAATACAAAATCGGACATAGTCATGAAGGCGCTCCCAGAAGTATTTAATAGAATCTCCCCCTGGCTAGACGCGCAACCAGACAAAGCCTCATACACAGGCTTAAAAAACAAACTGATGAATTCCTACTCCATGCCCATGTCTGAGACAGCGCAGCGCGCATTCGAACTATTATCCCAGCCCCTCGGAGGTGCATCACCCAGGGAAGCCTGGGACCAGCTGCGGGGGTTAGTAACACTCCCAGGTCGCGATGAGAACGGGAGGAAGAGAACAATTGATCTGACAAAAGCTATCTTCCTTCGGCGCCTCCCGCAGGAAGTTTGGCGCCAGGTAAGGGATGCAGAGAACCTGGACAAGGATGCCTTAGTCGATGACACCCAGAAACTATACAAGGCCACCAAGGCCTCGACACACACCGCCGCCCTGGGAACCTGCAGCCTGTTGGAGGAAGACGGCGACGAAGATGGAGACATCAAAGCCGTGTATAAGAAGAGACTGCCATTCAGAGAGCACAGGACATGGCCAAACCTGGTGTGGTGTTTCTACCATAGAAAGTTTGGGGCCAACACCAGAACCTGCAGGCCTCCCTGTTCCTTCACAAAAAACGACAAAGGCAGCCACAAATAAAAGTTGTGGCCACGAAACCCAACTCCCCCGCCCAGCAGGGTTTTTCATCACAAACTATGACGAGATCTCCAAACGCCGCCTGCTGGTTGATACGGGGGCAATGCAGTCAGTTTTCCCACCATCCAGGGAAGGTTTAGAAAAAATACCTGACTCACTACCCTCCCTCACAGCAGCAAACAGAACTCCCATCCGCACTTATGGCACAACGACCCAGGTTATCTCAATCCTGGGGCGCAGATACTACCGGCCTTTCATCGTAGCAGATGTTAAGTTCCTCTGCTGGGCGCGGATTTCTAGGGCACCACAGAGTCCTAGTCAACTTCGCCTGACAACGCCTCCTCGACACAGGGACATGCCATTCCCATCAGCTCTCCGCTGGACCCGGGGTGCCCTCCATATGCCCCGCAGCCCCCAACAGCTACATGTCCCTCCTACAGGAATTCCCGGACGTGTTCAAACCAGAACTGCACCAGTCACCTGGGGCTTCGGCAAAGCATGGCATCTTCCACCACATCACCACGATGGTCCCACCAACCCATGCCAAGTTCCGACGTCTGTCCCCCCAGAAGTTACAAGATGCCAAACGGGCCTTCACAGAAATGGAACACATGGGCGTTTGTAAAAAGGCATCAAGCCTGTGGGCGTCCCCTCTCCACATGGTAAAGAAATCCAATGGTTCACAGAGGCCCTGCGGGGACTATCAGCACCTGAATTTGGTAACAACACCAGATTACTACCCACTCCCTAAAATGTAAGACCTGACAGGCGCCCTCCACGGAGCAAAAATTTTCTCCAAGATGGATCTACTGAAGTCGTACTTCCAAGTCCCTGTGCATCCCAACGACGTCCCAAAGACCGCCATCTACACGCCCTTCGGGAGCTGCACATTTTCCTATTCCACTTTCGGTCTCAGGAACGCAGGCGCCACCTTCCAGCGCCTGATGGATACCATCTTAAGAGATCTTCCCTTCTGCATCTGCTACATCGACGATATCCTAATTTTTTCCAGGTCCATGTCGTTGTGAAACACCTGCAAGGCAGTGGATTAGTTGTCAGGTTTGACAGGTGCATCTTTGGGGAAAAAAAAGTAGACTTCCTAGGCCATGAGATTTCCCCGGCAGGAATGTGCCCCACCGCCTCTAAAGTGACAGCTATAGAAAATTTCCCGGAACCCAAAAACATCAAGGCCCTTCACGAGTTCCTTGGGATGATAAATTACTACCGACGCTTCATCCCAGACGTCGCCCACATCGTGTACCCCCTGCTGTCAATCCTGAAGGGGAAGCCGAAAACACTAACGTGGGAAGCTCCGCAATAGCAGGACGAAAAGGGCCCTCTCCAGTGCCACCAACTTAACTCACCACACCCCCGCCGCTGCCCTCAGGTTGACAACGGACGCCAGCAACATCGCCTGCGGTGCAGTACTAGAGCAGCTAGTGAACGGCACGCCCCAGCCCTTGGCCTTCTTCAGCTGCAAGTTTTCGCCAGCCGAGACCTGCTACAGCGCCTTCGACAGAGAGCTGCTGGCTATCTACCAGGCCGTGAGGCACTTCAAGTACCTGCTGGTAGGGAACTGAATTCACAATCCTAACAGACCACAAACCCTTGGTTCACGCATTTGAAACACGGGGACGCCTGGTCTGCAAGGCAACAGCAGCACCTAACCTCTATCTCTGAGTTTGATTGCACCATCAACTACATCCCTGGCAAGAAAAACCCAGTGGCTGACGTTTTGTCAAGAATAGAGATCAATTCCCTTCACCTCGGCATTGACTACGAAGACCTCGCGAGAGAACAAGCAGCGGATCCAGAGACGGCGGCCCACAGGACAGCAGTGACAGCTCTTAAATGGGAAGACGTGCCTTTAGCAAACTCAGACACATCTCTCCTCTGCAACACCAGCACATGCCCCCACGGCCCCTGGTGCCCGCATCGAGGAGGGAACAAGTGTTCAACATCGTCCACAGCCTCTCCCATCCATCGGGGCGCACAACGGCACGCCTCATGACTGACAAGTTTGTCTGGCACGGCATCAACAAGGACGTCCGCCAGTGGGCAAGGAGCTGCACTCCGTGCCAGGCAAGCAAAACATCCCGGCACACTGAATCCAGGGTCAGTGATTTTCCTCAGCCTCATCGGCGATTCATCCACATCGACGTCGTCAGGCCCCTTCCGCAGTCAGGGGAACCAGATACATCCTGACGGTCATAGACCGCTCCACCCGCTGGCCCGAAGCAACCCCCATGGATGAGGCATCTACGACATCATGCACAGAGACCCTCCTCTCCAGTTGGATAAGCCACTTCGGAGTGCCAGACAGCATCACTACGGACAGGGGACCTGCCTTCCTCTCAGAGCTTTGGGTCTCCTTGGCATGCCTGATGGGTACAACTCTACACAGCACAACAGCATACAACCCCGCAGTGAACGGCATGGTCGAGAGGGCGCACCTCTCTTAAAGCAGCTCAGCCCATCCGCCTTACACTACTGCACCTACATCTTTGTCAGGGTGGATGCTCGCTGCCGCCCTTAACCAGGCCCTACAGGGGGCCCACCAAGTCATCAGGCAGGCCAGCACAGAATTCCTACTCAACATCCATGGGCGGGAGGAATGGATCACCATCGACAGACTGAAACCCGTATTCCTGTTAGCGAAATTTGCGAAGAAGTAGGCAGGCGCCCCAGAGTTCCCCCACAATACCTGCCTCAGGGTGCGCCCGCTTCCCCAACAAGGTGGGGCCCGGGATAGCCCAGAAAACACATCCAGCCATCCCCAGGTGTCCGCTCCACCCCACACCCACAGTTCTCCAGAAGCAGGGGCCCACTCCGGCTGCCTCAGCGTCTCCATGATTAATGTTGGTTCATCCAATAATTGCTCCTCTAATTAATGTCGGGGGCAAGGGTATTTGTAACGGTGACAAATCGTGCCTCTCTTTCCTTGTGTTTCTCCTTTTCAGGTGTACATTAATCACATCATGTATTTTACCTATTTTTATTTCAGATTCTTTGTGTACCTCATCTTATGCATCACTGTACGGCCTTTCTGCCGATATGTGTATCTACCTTTTATATATATGTCATGTAACAAATGTTGTACATATTTTTATGCTTGCTAGAAAACACAAATCCTGTATGGATGCCGCAAGGGGTCTCGGGTCGCCCGCTACCTTTCCATTCGCTATTTGTCTTATAAACACCTGTCGAGAATAATAAAGAATCAGTCTTTCTCCTCTGACTTTTTTTGAAGCCTCACAACTGCAAAATGCCACTTACTGGCATCACTGGCAATAAAAAATAGCACATGCACACCCACACCAAAGGAGATGACTACCAATGTAGTTTATGAATTGTTTTGCCCTGAGGAGGAATGTAGTTCTTCCAGATAAAATTACATTGGTAGAACATCCGCTACCCTCAGATGGAGAGTACTTGTACACAGAAATGCAGGAGCCATTTTCAAACACTATACAGACAAACATGACAAGAAACCAGTGCTACAAGACTGATAGACAACACTAAAATAAAATACAGATGCAATTCATATCAAGACATAACAATAACAGAAGCAGTATGCATAGCCATAAATAAGCCCAGTTTAAACACACAGCTGGAAGCTAAAAGAAGTTTACCCTCTGCACGGTCCAGAAACCAGGGTCAAGGTCACCCTCGGAGAAGAGTGACACAACTGAATCCTAATGCCACAACCGAAGAAATCAATAATCTCATAAGAAACAGAAATAGAACGTAAAACTATTACTTGTAACATCATATACTATGTAACAATGTAAATATCATGTTAACTGCTAACCAGTAAATAAAACATTGTAAATAAAAACTTTAGCGACTCCCATAACCCACTTACAGCCGATGGCTTGGTATAAATAGAAAGGGAGAATCTAAATGTATTAGTTCTGCTTGAAAAAGCCTGATATTCACACAAAACAGCCCATAGCAATTTTAAATAAATGGAAAACACACCACAACTCTGTCTACTTATCCAGAACTTTGAAGAAGTATTAAAAACAGAAGTCAAGAAATATGAATATATACTGTATATATATGTACGTATATATCTCTACATATCTATATATATGTAAATACTTATAAATGTACACACACACACATATATACATATACATATATATATATATATATATATATATATATATATATATATATATA
>NC_089743.1:60492966-60537966 GCF_040412425.1 Macrobrachium rosenbergii
TACCTCAGCACCGGTATCAGCTACAGCTTCTAATATGCAACTGTTATTATCTTTAACACACGAGACAGTGACATTCAAGGTTGGTTGTGTGCATGACGCAGCGCAACACTTAACACTTCTTGATCAGACTTCATAGCCACTGATGTCGT
Organism: Macrobrachium rosenbergii; assembly: GCF_040412425.1. NCBI lineage: Eukaryota > Metazoa > Arthropoda > Malacostraca > Decapoda > Palaemonidae > Macrobrachium > Macrobrachium rosenbergii. Next base: position 60,493,116 of record NC_089743.1, read on the forward strand.
CTTCCACATAGCCTGTCGTCTGCTGTCAATTCTGTTCGCAGCAATGGTGCCTATCTTACCACCCAATGCGCCCTTGATAGCATATGACTCTTGCTCCCATAGCAACGACTGGCAAATTGTCCTGCTTTTCCGCAGAGCTAGCAGGGCAATTGGCACGGCCCCTCAGGTGCGCAATCCCGCAAAACTCACATTTCACTCTTGCCTTGGAGCTCGATTTTACCACATCTTCCTTCTTTTTCTGGTAATTTGTCTTCACTGCTGCTACTTCTTCCAGTGGCAACGCCAATTCCTCCTCCTTCTCGATGCCCGCTTCATTGAAATCTCTTTGCTCCCCTGCATTCCCATACTGCCTCCTAGAATGCCTCGCATGTTGCTATGATTGCACTAACAGAATTGTACTTCTCAAAGTTTTCTAAAATATCCTGTTTTAACTTTTGATTCCGTATGCTGCTCACAATTTTACCTGCCAGCATATATTCACATAAATCCTCTCTGCACTTAGGGCACACAAACGCACACTTGAGGGCCTCCCGCTGGCACCTGTGGATGTATTCCTTTGCCATTTCTTCTTCTCTCTGTCTTCCTGTGAAGAACTTATCCCACACAACCGCTCTGTTCGCTGTCTTCGTGGTTATTTTTCTCACGGCATCAAAGGCGTCCTCTACCCCTAGGGCATTCCAAGTGGCTGAATAGAATTGGGCGTCTATTGCACTTTGCAATTTGTCTTTGCATAGTAGCCTGATATTCATTACTGCCTCATCATGGGAAAACTTGCTGATTATTATCCAATCTTCCGTAGATCGCTTCCAGCGCCTAAAATCTGGTCGTCACCAATAACCAGGGGATCGGCACTGATAACCGGAGATCGTCGCCGATAAGCAGAGATTGGCACCGATAAGCAGAGATTGGCACCGATAAGCAGAGATCGGCACATATCGGTGCCAAAAATTCAGTTATCGTCATCGCTAGACATGCGCCATATACCGGATTGCCGATAACCGAGGCCGCCAATAACCAGGGACTGCCTGTATACATAAACAGGTTATCAGCAGGGGTTTCGTTCGGATGGTGTAATGATAACCAAAAATTGGCGATTTTCGGCGCTTTCTCTGCGATTTTTGGGGCTTATTGGCACCAAAAAGTACCGATTTTCGGTTATCGCCGCCTCTGTTCGCTATGTATCGGCACCAACAAGCAGAAATCGGCGATTTTCGTCGCTAGACAAGCGCTGTAAAACAGGATCGCCGTTAACCGAGCCCACTGTTAACCGGGGACCACCTGTATATACATACAGGCAGTTCCCGGTTATTGGCAGCCTCAGTTATCAGCAATCCAGTTTTACGGTGCTTGTTTAGTGACGACGTTAACTGGATTTTCAACACCAATTCCTAGTTATTGGCGCCGATCTCCGGTTATTGGCGCTGATCCTCAGTTATTGCCGTGCTGATGCTGTATATATATACAGTATATATATATATATATATATATATATATATATATATATATATATATATATATATATATATATATATATATATATATATATATATATATATATATATATATATATATATATATATATATATATATATATATATATATATATATATATATATATATATATATATATATATATATATATATATATATATATATATATATATAAACACAGGCAGTCCCCTGTAATCGGCAGGGTTCCGTTCCCGACAGTATGACGATTACCGAAAATCGCTGACAACCGAAAATCGGCGATAATAGTGCCAATCCTCAGTTATCAGCTCGGTATCTGGTTATCGCCACCGATAACCGAGGATCAGCACCGCTGATAACTGAGGATCAGCGCTAACATATATATATATATATATATATATACATACTGTATATATATATATATATATATATATATATATATATATATATATATATATATATATATATATATATATATATATATATATATATATATATATATTTTATATATATATATATATATATATATTTCCATATATATATATATATATGTCCATATATATATATATATATATATATATATATATATATATATATATATATATATATATATATATCATGTCTGTGAATTTGCAACTCAAACGTGTAAGATCGGGGGCATTACTGTATGTGTATATATATATATATATATATATATATATATATATATATATATATATATATATATATATAATGCCCCGATCTTATATATTTGGAGTATATATATATATATATATATATATATATATATATATATATATATATATATATATATATATATATATATATATATATATATATATATATATATATATATATATATATATATATATATATATATATATATCTTCTTCTTCTTTTTAACGTGCTTTTTCCCATTTTTGTATGGGGTAAGCACGATGCCTTCTTTTGAAGGACTTCTTGATTTGGCTTTGGGGTAGACCTGTGGTCTCGATCGGCTGCCCTACCTGACATCGCTTAGACCCCGGTAGCGTATGTTTCATGTATCATACCCGACCCAACGCCCTTTCTTCCCAGCAGCGAGTAGTTATTGCGCGGGTATGGCGAGAGTTCGAGACGTGTGAGATGTTTTTTATGTTTTTAGAAGGTGTTGTAGTGGCTTTGTTTTGTGTGTGTATTTAGTCTGTAACATCCATTTGCTTTTTAAGCAAACCTATCCGTTGATTACATATATAATCCCGGATGTCTACACGTATATATATATATATATATATATATATATATATATATATATATATATATATATATATATATATATATATATATATATATATATATATATATATATATATATATATATATATATATATACAGTAATGCCTGATCTTACACGTTTGAGTTAGCAAATTACAGACATGATTATATATATATATATATATATATATATATATATATATATATATATATATATATATATATATATATAAAGTAATGCCCTGATCTTACACGTTTGGAGTTGCGCAAATTCACAGACATGATAACTTTTCATTGGAACCTAACTAATCAGCATATGCGATTTTTTCAGGGACACGCAATATTTGCAAAATTCTCGAGAAACCCTGGAGAAGTGGTTATGTTTAATTTTTTATGTAATTTACAAGTTTTCACGCTTTTCTGTGTAAAATTGGCATGAAAATTATTATTATTAGTTTTCTGTACAAGAAAACTATTGTGCTGGCTTTGTCTGTCCATCCACATTTAATTCTGTCCGCACTTTTTCTGTCTGCCCTCAGATCGTAAAAACTAGTGAGGCTAGAGGGCTACAAACTGGTATGCTGATCATCCACCCTCCAATCATCAAACATACCAAATCGTAGCCCGCTAGCCTCAGTAGTTTTTATTTTATTTAAGGTTAAATTTAGCCATAATTGCACTTCAGGCAATGATATAGGACAGCCACCACCAGGCCGTGGTTAAAGTTTCATGGGTTGCGGCTCATACAGCATTACTGTATACTGAGACCACCGAAAGACATATCTATTTTCGGTGGCCTTGATTATACACTGTAGCGACTGTACAGAAAACTCGATTGCGCAGAGGAAACTTTGGCACATTTTCTACTTGTTTTTATTTTTGTACGTAAATACTGTACTGTGTGACACTAAAATTGCAAAACAGCTGTTGATGTAAACATCTCTCTCTCTCTGGTACTTTAATATTTGCTTTGATGTATAAGTTGTATTTTTGTTCTCTCTCTCTCTCTCTCTCTATCACTGAGATGAGAGATTTTTTATGCATATGTAACATATATGTTTGTTTTGTATACTGTAGTTTTATAGATAAACATGACGTTACTTTGTTATTAATTTTTTCATATTTTCCATAATATAATTACAACATTTATGCATTTCTATAGTAAATTATGTAAAATTTTAAAAGAATACATATCGATTCCCAGTCTTCTCCAAAGCTTCGGAGCAAGGGTGGGGTGTAACCTGTCAAATTATCTTGACATATTGACCGCAAAGGGTAGAAAATATTGCCCACTCAATGGTCAAATGTGTTCCCCACTCAATGACCAAATAAAATATGTACCCTACAATGGATACTGAAAAATCTCTCTCTCATAAATCACGAATTTCCATCTTTTATATCTAATGTAAGAATAACTTCTCTCTTTCTCTCTCATGTTGTTCTGTCTGTCCCTGTAATAATTCATGAAAAATTTCATGAGATATTTAACGTAAGGGCAACCCCCATTCTCTCTCTCTCTCTCTCTCAGTACTGTAATGAAATATAAATTACAGTATAGTATTAAGGTAAACTTTAAATGTAATTAAAGTGCTTTTGGGAGCATGAATTTGTCATATTTGGGATTTAAACTCCAGGAATAAGCATTTACTATATGTATTAGAATTTTTAGTGACTTACCAAACTTACGTGAATCCTCACCTTAAACCTAACCTCGCGTAAGTTCGAGGTATTACTGTTTATATACGTATATAACATATACGTATAAACAAACATTATGCTTCAGATGTTAAATATCCAATTCACTCTACCTTGGAAATAACACTAAAGGGGAATTATAATTGATAAGTGGTTCGTCACCTGCCAGACTCGATCCACCGAACAGCAAGTACCAATGACTTCAGTGATGCTTTAGACCACTGAACTGTCAAGAGGAGAGGTCTATATTAATACTAACTCTGCCATACATATCCCCGTTGATTGCAGGTATTTGTACTTAGCGTTGGCACCAGCCCACCCCCACCATGATGGCTTACATTACCATCATACCCATAAATGAACGCTATAATATACTGGATCCCTAGAGGTACTACCATCATGTTACCTATAGCTGTAAGAAGTCGGATACCACAGATGAAGCCCAAGAATTTAAAATTCATAAAATTTACAGCTAAGGTAACAAGTATAACAATAAGCAGATAAATTTGCATTTAATATGCAGATCTTTTCAAAAAGCAGAAGAAAGTGTTAATAACAAGGTGTTAGCTATGTTGCTCTACAGCCTGGACAAATCAAGAAAGTAATACTGTGCATATTTAAACATATGAATTTAAAAAACAAAATAATAGTGATAATAACAAGATAGTAAGCTGTATTCCTCATATCAAATTTGAAAATGACAGAGTATTGTGCATATACTAAGAAACAATTCCAGTCAGTGAAATTTGTACAGTATACCAGTTATGTGTATGGTCCAAAATAGATGCCAAATATATGTCTAATAAAATCTACATTTCAGTACCTTAAGATATAAATATGCTTGAGCAAGAAAGACTTTACAACGACAGTATCGCCAATGCTGATCTCCATGGACAATCCTGGCAAGGGCTTGAGCTCGGACAAACTCTCGGACGGCACTGTCAGCCTCCTTAGCTGCTAACAGTTTTCTACCACGATACAAAGCAAGCTTTAGCTTTTGCTGCGGAGGTAACAGGTACTCTTCTACAACCCAACGAGATTCTGTCATTAAAAAGAAGAATCTTTTAAAAGACAACAAATTTTTCTTAAAGGTTGGCTTTACTTTATCGGTAAAAATTTCAAGGAATGTCATGTTCACACTATGACATCATGAACATAGCCATATGTATAAACGAGACATTAAAATTTATCCTCAAATATCAGCTTGAACAGCAACAGAAGTGGGAGAGAAAGAAATGTTTTACATCTGTCATCATTATATAAATTCTGTATTATATCCTGTAATATTTTAATAGCTGATCAAATAAGAGGGGAACGGGTTACTTGAATCCAAACAGTTTTAAAAGTCTTCACCTTAAAATATAAATCATACCAAACATTTAAAAACTTCTAAGGATTAGACACCTTAAATGCCCTTGAATAAGAATGAAATTTTAGGGTATACTGTAATCAGCTGTCATTTCTAGTTTCAAAAATGTGTAAACCCCTCCCACTGAAATAAATCAGATAACTTAGCAAAAGCCCACACTAGCCCTGCCTGCTTACTCTAAAAATAGCAATATTTGGTTTGAAATATCTTTCAACTTTCGCCTGACTCCATAACAGCTAGCCATAATGGCAGTCATCGACAACTGATATCTGACTTGCATTGATACAATACCATGTGGCAACCATGGTGATCCCCAATGGTGAATTTGTTTGCCACCAGCAGCAACATGAAGTTACCAGTGTAATGCTTAGTCCTACTAAATCTGACCTCCTGGAAGGTGGATACATTCCTGCATTCAAGGGACAACACCAAGGGTCATTCATTTCCCCATTTTGCAGTAATTAGGAAAGCTCTGGACAAAGTAATGACTTTGAGAAACTTTAATGTAACCTGGCTGAATCTGGAACAGTTTTTGGAATTTTTCATCTTACTGGTGAAAAGAATAAGAAACTTTCCTGCTGACAAAACTGCATTTCCAAAGTTTAATAAGAACCTTCACGTGCTAGATCTTCCAACAAGAGGTTATCCAGCAAGAGCTCAGAAAGAAAGGATTTTCTGAGAGAGAAGCCAAGGCAATTGCCAAACAATATAAAAATCTGCATCAAAACCACAACCCAAAAGATTATCTGCTTAGTTTCTTCTGATGCCAAATGCTCACTCTCCTCATCAGTGTCCCCAGAGTTAGGCAACTCACTTTGTTACAGATTAACCCTTGATGACATCACACCTTCTCCATCCCTAATACATTCAGGTCCTTTGCAGACACTGAGGAGGTAAAGTACAAGCCTTTTATGATACTAGTCACCTGCCTTCAAGTAATCAATGCAAAGGATAATCACTGCATTTTGGAACGAAAAAAAATGTGCTTGCCTTAAGTCTCCATACTTTTGGTGTTATGCTTTCTTTCTACACTCAGTGGGATCAGATCATCAAATTTCAAGCAGAGGGAACAAGTTTTGCTAGAGTGACCTGATAAAGAGATCCATATTAAGCCTCTTAATCACTTTAATTACTTATCCCAATTTGAACTAAGGCCCATGCTGTCAGAAGACCATAACCAGCCAACAAGACCCAGATCACCTCAGGTGTGAGTTGACTGCCCTTCCTGTTTTGGGTTCCTCTGCAAGAGACACTGGATCTGACCAACAGTTTGATCTGTTTTACTGTAGGAATTATGCACAAACAAAAGTGAGTTGAGGGTCTTGTCAGTCCTGAACCTTTTCTATGATAGTTAGAACACTGCATTTGGACTTCTAAGCCAGCTCAAACAATATTTTATTGGAACCACTGACCTCTTGTTCTCAGGAGCCTCTTCAATAGAGGAATCTTGTCTTCACGCTCTCTGACTACAGCAGATCTAGCAGCGTACAGCCTCTGCAGATGGGATTCCTTTTGAGACAGATCCCATGGGAGTGTTTTATGATTAAAGCAACCAGGACACTTATCACCCCCACGTTTACTTGCTGCTAAGATTCACCTCCTTCATCTCTGATTAAAGTAAATCAATCAGTGAATTTTATCACCTTCATTCCCTTGAAGAGGCCCTCCCAAAATGAGACACTACTTTTTGGCTAAAGCAGGTAATTTTTGCTTTACCTGACTTCAACTTTGATGACTTCACTTCCTGTGCTAATACAGGAAACTCGCAGTTTACTCAACTTCAGCCAGCACTTCAAGCTGAGAGGCTACTTTCTTCATTAGGAGCTTGTGACAACTTCAGGATACGATGCTACTTTACAAATTCATATTCTTCATATCCTTAAATGTCAAAATTTAGCTCCTTTTTGAGAAGTTATTTCACATTTTTTGGGGCGGACCTCTCTCCCACCCATTCCTATATTCAGCCTAGTTTATTCAACTAGGATTCCAACCAAATTCTTGAGCTGTTCCTTTTGGAGCTTTGGGTTTCTTTACAAATTGCCAACCAGGAGCTCCTTTGTCCCTTCAAGCCCATTTTTTGCCTTCACAATGTCAGCAGCTCAGTGTGCCTTTGATCTAAGTTCCTATTTAGGCTTTATTTAGGTAATGGGTCTGCAAAGAAACAAATAGATTTTTTTCACTAACAAAATTTATATTTTCAATAAAACAGAAATGCTCTCATTTTGATCCCCTGGCTCTGTTACAACTAGATTCAACTACACAACAAATGATTTGGTAACCTATCAGAGACTGTGGGGGATGCAGGCAGTACCGCACCGGTCAACTTGAGCCACTTGATCTATTTCTTGTACAAGTGAACGGATGTGTTAAAGTAATGATTTTTTATTTAAAAATCAAATTATTCTTAAAAAATTATATTTTGTAAGACAATAAAACCTTTGTTTCCACTCACCACTAAGAGAACCTTTGGAACTCTTGGCAGACTCATCTGTCAAGATGGCTTCTTTTGGTGAGTCTTGGGGGAGATCTGATCCAGTTAAAAGGCTAGTGCGATTACTGGACTCACTGCTGCTTCTAGTTTCCACTTCATCTTTTATATCATTGTGGTTGCTCGCAATGTCTTCTTCCTCCTCCACTTCCTCCTCTTCATCTGTGTTACTTTCAGAGTCATCATCAACTGATTCCTCCTCCTCAGTTCCTTCTCCTTCTTCTTCTTCTTGACTCTCTTTTTCATCATCCTCACTACTGCTGTGATCAGCATTTTCTATAAGCTGAGCATCACTTTCTTTTTGGTTTCCAATACTTTTTACATAATTTGGGATCGTTTTACCATTGTTTTCATGGCTACTTTGTGGACTGGAGCTAAAACCCTTATCCACATTATCAGGTACATTTATAGGGAAATCTGGAAAGCCTTTGCTGCAAAATAAAAAAATGTTATTTCAAAAGGATGATTATATCATAATACTGGTCAAAAGCACATGGTTCATGCAAGACATAGGTGAAATAATTTTTGTTCCATAAATACACCCCAATTTCATTATGCTATACTGTACTTCTGGGTACAATATGGTGTTAACTAAGAATGGCCATGGAAACAATTAAAAATCCTCTAAGTTTCCTTTTCAAGTGAGTATCCATCATTAGCCAACCTTTCATTCAGAACATCACAAACATTGTTGTCTTAGCATGTTGAAGTGCATGAAGGAAAATCCATTGAGAGAGGCTGGGAATCAGAAATTCTAAGTAAAAAGTACAATAAGATTTCTTATTTGTGGAAACTTGAATATAATTACTTCAAATTTTGTGTCCATATAATGTACAACAAAAATCATAAACAAATTAAGCTTATTTTTAATACAAATCTTTCAGTTTACATTAGCCTGTCTGTAGTTCAGCAGCTCCATCAAACATTCTACAAGAGAAGAACACTATTCCCACTCACCTGGCCACACAAATATATCCATGTACATCAACACCCCATGTAGTGAATTAGCTCACTCCTTGTATTGTATGGGCTAAGTACAAATAGAGCAGTAATGGGTAGTGAGCACTTCTGGTAAGCTGCTAAGTTTGTAATTAAATACCAAATTTTTGGTTTTCATTTATTTTTACACCCAACTCACTAGTTTAAATTGGTATGAATGGCTATTTAAGTGGAAAGAGCTTCTTGTTGTAATGAAGATATAATGAACAAGTGTTGAGATATGCCACCACCACATAGTAAGATGGAAGACCTTGGAGTAGCAAGGCTTTATTAAAGAAACAGAACCTTGTTAGATGTGTTAAGGTTAACACTTGAAGGGCTAGACAGATCACATATGGAAAATATACCCCTGAGAAGGCAAAGGAGCTCCATCTTTCTCTGCTCCTGCTGCAATGGACATTTACATATGCAAATAAAATGGACAAATCTGATTCTTACATACAGCCTCACAAACTGAATCAAGATACACTAAAGATGGTGACAAGGCAAAAAGCACAGAATGTAATCCTCAAACTATAGACTATGCGAGCTACCTGTGTACTTTAAGTAATGTTTGAACATACACAAATTCAAGGCTCTAATTTGCATTGAGAAAAACATAAAAATATACAAACTACATTTCAGAAACATACAGTGAATTTTTACATTTCAACCACTTTAGCATGAAAAACTTTGCCTAATTTCCAAAAGCTACCCTGACACCTCTGTAAATCACTTTAAATAAAGTCTAAGATGTCGTGTCTAAAAATGTTGCTAAATACTCTTAAATTCGTTAGAGAAACTTTGACACTTACAGTAAACATGATCAGTTTTTTAAAATAGAGGCAGCATATAAAATAGTACTGCAATGCCCATTTAAAAGAACTTGATGGTAAAACTACATTTAAAAAATAAGAAACTACTGATAATGGAAACTGCTTAAAACAAAAACTTATGATTATCATAAAAAGGAATATGCTGTATCCACATTCATCACTGCCATCTCATGCACTGCAGGTTTGCCCAGCCAGCCCTTTTTCTCATTTTTGTAGAAGTGACATTGAAGAGTTTACCAAATTTCTTATCCTATTTGAAGCTTTCATTAACAAATACAGTTTGTTGTCCAGATTAGGAGATGTTAAAAGTCAAAATAGCATGTGATTGGAAGAGCTTTGATTATATTAAACTCCTTAGAATCACACAATTTAAGTTATGCAAATCTTAAAGAATTGTTAGAAAGGGTTCTAGCTTCTTATCAAGCACAAATGTTTAATATCATAAGCTACTTAACAAATTGAGTCTTGATCTGCATGAGGAGCCTTTTGAATACAGTACATATGTTGTTAAAGTAGAAGTATCATAGAGAGCAATGGTAAACTGAATACTTGTTATTCAGGTAGTTTTTTACAATATTTGTTTACAAAGGACCTCATGGACCTTTCAAGAATATATTAAAATTTAAAACTAATTTTTATTTTTCCTAGGTACATAAACTAGAGCCTTCCATGTATGAGCATTCCTCCGAGTGAGCTTGAAATGGTTACTGAAGCTGTGAACAAAGAGATTAATTGGTGGTAGGCAGGTGAGTGGGTGGAGTCCCCCACTCATTTGCTGTATGCAGTACTATTTCCTTCAGCATCAGACACTATGGGGGTGACTGAGGATGGATTATGATAAAATACTCTGGTTTGTATATCTAGGAAAAATACAAATTACTTTAAAAATTTTACACTTGTTCCTACAGAAATACAATCCATCACCTTTTATATAGGAGACTCACTCTTAGGTGGGAGGATAGTCTCTCAACTGACTAGCAAGTTGAATCTCCTGGAAATGCCATGTTCCAGTCATGATAATGAGCAGAGGACCAAATGACTCCTGTAACTTCCTATACAATCACACATATGACTGACAGGGTCCTGAGCCAGAGTACCATATGTACGGGTATGTACTCTTATTCCAGGAAAACTTTAGAGTGCTCTATGATTATAAAAGGGAGGACAAGTTGGAAGGCAGTTAACATCTGGTTAAAAGGTAACGCAGAGGGAGTCCCACTTAATGAACCAAAGGCTTAAGACAGGATGCTCAATTGTGAAGTCTCCCTGAACTAGCCTTCAGCATGTACTTGAACTGCTACCTTGCAGAGGGAGGAAAAACAGCAAGAAAGGAGAGAAAGAGTGAAGCCAAGTGCTTTCCCATTCAACCTCCAGCCTTGTGCTGTCATGTCCCTACAGTAAATTGAGGTGAAAGTAGCTTGGTGCCACCTGACACTTGCCCTTGTTACCCGTGAAACCCAAAAGTTTCTTTATTTGGCTAGAAGGACTGTCCTCCTTGCAAGATGAACTGTACATTTGTTTGTTTCACAAAGCCACAAAGAATGGATGCTCTTGGACACCTTCTTGAGTCTGAAGGTACTACAAAGATACACCAACACTGAACTAAGAGGTCAGGTTCTCTTAGCAAAGTGCCACAGGGCTTGCACTTGGCACAAAAACATCTCATTCTGGTCTCCTAACAAAGTCCTGGAGGGTGGAAACTGAAAGCTTCTCAATCTTTCACAAGACTGATAGGTTCTAAGTTTTCACTGCAAACTCTGGAAAAATGAGAGCAAAAGGGATTCCCAAACCTCCAAGTGCTGGACTAAACATGAAATGCTAGGCAACACACCAACAAGCTTCAATGGAGGAAAACATGATCAAGTTTGCTTAAAGCTGCTCCAGCAAGACTGTTGGATCTGCCTGCAGGAGAGAGCCTCTGACTCCTTCAGCATGTTGTTCTTCCCCTGTTAAGGACCAAGGCTGCTAAAACAATGACAAAGTTTCTGAGAAGGTTTGCCCAATTGAAGAAGCAATGTCTTAAAGCAGTACTGAAGCCTCCTTTAGGCTACTGCATCCACAAATGACCTCAGTGATGTAGCAGAAGTGCCTCTCATGTCTGATCCGATGTGGCTCCATCTCAGAAAGAGAGTTTTTCCATCAAAGTAGAACGGAAAGGAGACTCAGACCAACAAAGGGAAGGCTCACTAGAATGGAAGGATGTCAACCAAACCCTGGAGAGGAAGGATGAAGACAAGAATGGTCAATTATGGTCCATGTCCCTGTCTACCATCAAAGGCCCAACTATCCAAAAAGCACAGCTTGAACTAGTACCAGGTGTTGGGGAGCGAACCTTGAATGATCTGCCTCCATTTGTTGGGAACCAAAACCCACTTGGCTGTCATTGGATGTTGATGTGGACATATTGCTCTCCTAACCAGGTGCAGGAGAACAGCTGTCTGCCACCCAAGGGATCTTTCAGCAAAAGGGAGTGATCTCTGCCCCATGAGAAGACTTTTGATCTCTCTTCCTATGACCTAGGGACCAAGAGTCAAACGAGCATGGGGGGAGAGAAGGAAGACAACAAGCCTAATGAAGGAGAAGCAAACAACATGCACTCCCCAGTCTTGATGAAGACTTCTCTTGCTGTTTCCCTCCTCTACTGCTGAGGGTATGGTCAGGGAAGCTTGTGGGCCCAAGGAGTCACAATACCAGCAGTAAAAGTAGACAACAATGTCTCATCTCACCCTGAATAAAGAGGCAGAAATCTCTACTTTTACCTCCAAAGAACGATCAGGATCATGGCACCAGAAGATTGCTCACCAATAAACCACTAGGGACACTGCAGAAGGAGAGGGAGGAAGGATAACTTAATGATCCCAATGGTATGACCCTGGACTGTCTATCAAATGGAGACTAACAGGAACTGGACTCAATAGCACAGGTCAAAGCACTAGCAAGTGTGGCACCAGTAGAGCTCTTTGGAATTTAAGAAAGTGTAATAATACCTAGTGAAACATGGCAATTTGCTCCTCTTCCATTTAGGGATGATCCATTAATAGCAGCCCATCCTCCACGGTCCTTGCATGAAAGATCCTTAGAACAATCCTTTACCATGCAAAAACTACTACATATGTAAGGCTAATGTTTTTTTTTTGTGAGGGATAAGCCTGTGACATACACTCCCATGCTAGAATATCTCCCCAAGTCTGACCTAGTCTCAAAAACAATCAAAGACACTGAAAAACACAAAAAGGCAACAACAACAAAAATCACCCAGGGCAAAATACCGTCTCGGAAAACTGATGTGAGTATTGCATAGCAGTGGCATGTTAACTTCACAGCAGCAGAAGGAAAAGTGAGGGATCAGCAAGGTGAGTGACTTGAACCCCCACCCCCACAGAGCTTACCAATAACTACCCTCTTAACAGTCTCAACAACAATACCAATACAACATGCATTTTGAAGTTACGTACTCCTATATAAGTAAAGGGTTTGTAAACTTTGTGGGAACAAATTTCATTTAAGATATCTTGGGAATATTTGTGCACACACAAACAAGTGATCAATCGGCTAGGTTGTCAGCTGAGACTTAATGGGCAGCGGGTGTACATGTACTATTCACTTAACAGAAGCTGGTACTCTTCTTCATCATCCTCTGGAGAGGTTTTGTCTAGGAACATTTCATGATAAGCAATGGCACTACGGTACAAGTTATGGATTTGTTATTACACAAATGTTCTTTTCTACAAACTCACCAATCATATAGTAAGTGCCCTCCTCCCATTCCCATGGACTTGCTTTCTTGTATTCAGTTTCACATAAATGTGAGCTGGTTACATTTCTACACTGAGAAGAAAGATTGCACAGTACAGAACTCTTTTTTTTTCTCCATAGAATCAAGTCATAAATCTGAAATTTTTTAGACCAGAAAAATAAGGAATATATATGATTAATGGGTTTATATGAAATACAAGTTTTGCATTATAAAAACTGATGGTAGTCTTCCAAATAGAAAATGTAGTTCACTCCAGATTATTTCCTTTGAAATTGTGCAACATGAAACACTAACGCAATATGAGAAATGATTAACCATACTTTGCTGTTCACAGCTGATACTGGTAGGATTTCTGGCCATTGGTTTTGGTGGTGATTGGCAAAAAAATATTTGATTTTGGTATTTTTTGAAAAGACATTTTAATAACCTCAAGCAAGTTATTGGGTAACCTCACTATGAATAAGCAACATCTGAAGGGGCATAGGCTGTGCTTCCTGGCTAATCTATGATAAACTAGAAATCTACAGAACACAGAAAACCTATCCCCTACAAGAAAAGCTGTTGAATATTATTCTGCCACAATAATGAAAAAAGTACACAACAACAGAAAGACTACTAATTAATACCAGGGTGAAAGATGATGAAGAAAACAAATTATTCAGAGCACAAGTTACCATGTTAACTATGGTTGATCATGAGCCTCATTTACAGTAAGTGTGACCAACACTTACATGAGGCCTCATTTACTGTACAGTAAGTGTGACCAACTAGGAGGAAGAGAAGTTTGTTTTTAGTTTCATCTTTCAGCTAAAAATTGTGCACTAAAAGATATGCATACATAAAACTGAGGGTTTGCTTATTTATGAACATAACAGTTTTTCCATACTGTACATCATGTCAGAGCTTCAGTGTTAACACACTTTAGTTATATAAACAATTTTAAATAAAAATCCTGATAAAGAGAATACAAGAAAGTCACAAAAAATAACAGAATTCAACTGCAAATCTGTTACACCCAAAATGAAAAGTAAGACCTACTAATGGAATAAAAATCTATACACAATTTACGCACCTCTTCTTTCCTCTAGCCCTCCTTCTCTGGTTGGCTCGGGGCTCATCTTGTCCCAAATCCCAAAAGTCTGGATCGGAATCACTCATCCCACTGCCTTTATCTCCTGAAAGTTTCATGCACTCAAAATCACTGCATTGCACCATACCCACATGCAAATATTTTCATTAGGCTAACTGAAAATTACTCAAGTAACTTAGACTTTATTTTACTAAAAAAAATTTTACACATCATCTAGCTGCACTGTTGTCTCTAAAATTTAAAATGGCCAACGGTTAATTTACAGGTGCATTAACAAATCACAAACAAAATATGAAATTTCATCAAAGGGTAATTAAGTTTTGATTTTTATAACTCAAAATGCAATTATACAGTACAACTGATACTATTCTTTCACTCTGTCCAATATCATTTTTCAAGGAAAGCAAAGAATTTAATTTCTGACTTATCAAAAATGTGGTTAACTCTTTTACATATTTTAAACCTATATAGTGTACTGTACATAAATTTAGTGTCAATAAATGGGGAATAAATATCCTTCATGTACAGTATTGTACTCTGTTAAATACAGTACATCAAGAACATATAAGACACCTCTATCTTGCAATGCATAGAAATTGTAAAAATGACCACACCTTTGGTTTTCATGGATATACTCCAGTTTCTAAACAAAAATTAATTTTTGCTCCTACAAGGATACAATACCTTGTGAGAAAATTAGTGGTATAGTCGTTGAAGCTTGGTAACAAGGTAGTTAACTAGTTTAAGTAAGGGGGTGGGGATCCAACCCACTCATTCAGCTGCTGGCCTCTTTTTCTTTAGATGCACTACTATTCATGAATCTTCACTGCTGCAGGGCTTCAAACATGGCAGCTGTTTTTGAAGTACTTTACTTGACCTCTTTTGACACCTGTTCACGATTTTGGTGTGTCTTTTGGTAATGTGCATGACTGTTGCAAATGATGGTGCTTGACTTTTCTCCTGTTAGGTAGTTTGATCAGCAAAGATGTTCAAGGCATGTCCAAGTGTATGAGCAGCTTTTATCACCAGTGAACACTGACCCTCATTCCATGTGCTATTTTTGCAGGGGACAGGAGCATAAAAAATCTCTGAATTGCAGTGTCTCTTGGTCACCTACCCAGTGAGAGAAATACGAGTCCAAGAGGAAGCTGATGAATAGAGCCTCCATTCTCCCAAACTGGTCTTAAACAATGATCCCTGTAATAATTCATACTCTTCCACTGGGACAGCGTCTGTCCTTGTCTCCAACTGCTCAGTCCAAGGAGGATATACTCAGGCCAGATGATAACAAACATTGATTCACCTGGGACAGACCATTGGACAATCTGTCTCTGCTTTCACTGCTTCTGCTGTTCAAATTACTCTGAGACATCCCAATGAGTTAAAGGAATTGCTGAAGGCACCATGGGTTAATGGGGGATGCATCTATTAAAATATGACAAGTTTTATATCAATTTGTATTTTTCATAACTAACAAACCTGCGGTCTTAACATATGGGAAAATTCTCTAGCGCCTGCTGGAGTCCACTTAAAAAAGTACAAGGAATTTAGTGGAAACAGGAGCTAGCCAAGATGGCGGTGAGGAGGAGGCTCCACTGATCTCCCTCGCCCCATCTTGGCTCCATCGCATGTTTCCTTATCTGAGGTAATTGTATGAGGGGTGGCTTGAGGTGGGCAATATATGTTAAGACTGCAGGTTTGTTAGTTATGAAAAATACAAATTGATTTAAAATTTGTCATTTATTCATATACAGTACAGAACAAACCTTTGGTCTTAACATAAAGGAGACTTACACTTGGAGGAGGATAGAGAGAGCCCCTGAACCGACTTGAGGTTCAGCTCCCCCTGGCTCACTTCCTGGCCAAAGTAGGACATAGGAAGCATTCATATGCCTTGTCGGAGACAACATATTCACGTTAACCACCAACCCCTTGTTTGTTGTCATTCCCTCTCTCCCCTTGTAAGAGAGAGGAAGGGACTTGCTTCCACATATAGTTTATATTGTGCAGGAACAAATAATTAAAACTAATGGAATGCGGCTCACTCACCTGTATCTGATCAGTTCCAGGGTATGATGGATAAAATCTCTCCACTGCCCACAGGTAGAGGAGAAAAAAGAAAGAGAAAGGAAGAAGACCAGTCATCTCATTCACTCTCACTTTCAAAACCAACACCTTAGGTAAGATACAAACTGTCCCACTAGGGTCACTGGATGAGCTACACAACTTGTTGAGCAGCCATCACCAGACCCAAGGAGGAAGTGTCCAAGGACCTGTGGGCAACGTCTCGCAGATAGAAGGATGTGAAGGTGGTTTTGCATAGCCATGCACCAGCCTTTAAAATCCTTTGAACCAAAAAGTTCTTTTTGAAAGCGATGGAAGGGCCCAAACCCCTGACATACTGTGCTTTTGCATGGATTGAATTGGCTCCTGAATTTGAAGGAGTACAGTCACAGCAAAAAAAACTCTGAACACCTCATTTAAATGAAAAAAAAAATCAGAACAATGTTATAAAAATGGAAAATAATAGCAAAGTTTTTGTTTTATTACCTTTTATTCAATATTTTGACATTCGTCCATTATTTTTAAGTACATCTCTTAATCTTTTTGGCATAGAATGAGCTAAATCTTTAAAATACTGTGCATCCATTTCTTCAAACCAAAACTTTCTGACAAGACACTAGCTGTACAGGCAGTCCCTGGGTTACGACGGGTCCGGCTTACGACGTTCCGAGGTTACGACGCTTTTCAAATACATTAATCAGAAATTATTTCCCGGTTTACAACGCATGTTCTGGGGTTACGTCGCTTACGACGCCAATCCCACGGAATATGGCTACAAAACAGCAGAATCAAAATTTGGAGGTTTTTTGATGAAAAACTCAATAAAAATGCAGTTTACATCGTTTTCAATACACCCAAAGCATTAAAAGTAAGGTTCTCTTAGGATTTTTGGCGATTTTTTGGCTTACGACATGGCATAGGAACAGAACCCGTTGTAAACTGGGGACTGCCTGTACTACAGCCAAGAACTCAAAATCTGCCTTAATCTTGGCAAACAGTCCATTCAATTGAGATCACTGTTGCTGTTCCATTTGTTCCTGTTACAATTCCTGGTCCTTCAGGGATACCTGCCAGAGCTTATCCTGTAGTGACAGGGGAGAAGTTGACGAGGTCCATGGTTGTAAGAGGGTGAAGAAACACAAGTGCTCTTTGCCCTTCTCTTCTTCCTCTTTTTTCTATCTCCTCCTTTCCTTTCCGGTCTGCAGACCAGTGAAAATACTGAAAAAAGGCTGAGAAGGTAGCCCGCTCAAACAGTAGGAAGTTTGCACTAATATCATTCTCATGCCAAGAATGAGAATGATCACTCCAACTGTTCAGAGGAGTAGTTGTCCATGGGTGGAGTGGGTGGAACAGTTAATGAGCTTGCTCTTGGTCACTCAATCTGTGCACGGGCCTGGTCAGCCGTCTTGGGAGAGGAGGACAGACCTTGCCTCTTCTCATGCTCATACTTCTGAGGTAGGTACATAGGGAAGACTGTACTTTTCCAAACTTTTGACCTACCCAGTTACTTGGAACCTGGCGTGGTATGTCCAAGGATGAGCTTGTGACCAGTCCGTAGACCATTATGCGCATGACTGTGCTCAGTGCCATTACAGGTTATCCTCAGTCCATTATTGCTTCACATAGGACACTAACATGCTCACCTACTGGCCTGGAGTGTTGCTGGGATCTACACGAAGGGTCATGTTACCAATTCTAGGTCCATGGGTAGAGAGGGGGATTATACTTGATCTCTAAACACCTTCTCACCATGACTTGGTATCTGGGGTTGCTGTAAGCACTTGTTTTCATGGCCCTCTGAGCAACTGCATGGTCAGTCTTAAGTGTCTTTTCCCTCTGCTTTGGCTGAGGGGCCTTTTCAGTTGCTGGCTGATCCTGTAAGGCCTAGGAGTCCTTTGCCTATGGAACTGCTTGACACCCAGTGGTCTCCATTGAGTGCACCTTGGTTTTCCCCTCTGGAGGTTGGGTTTCCCTGGACAACACTTATATGGGGCATACTGGAGGAGGTGAACTGTCTGACCTCTGGATTAGAGAACTCCCTCTCTTCTAGTAACTTCTAAGCTCCTTCCCATGCCTCTGATGCATCAGCATAGCTACTGCTTTCTCCTCTGCCAAAGTGGGAGCCACACAGTTGGCCACCATTGCATCTTTCCAAGCATCATTGTGTTTGGACCTCAGGCTTAACACTATATCAGACTTGTGTTTTCTGATGTGTGTTCTAAGAAGGACAAGGAAAGTTCCAAAGGTTGCTGGTGTTGGGAGGAACGACGATGATCCTGTCACACTATAGTCCAAAAACCTGTAGGCAAAGCTGTCCCTGAGGTGTGATGCTATTTGTGGGTCGTTCTTGAGACAGGTTTCAGCCAAGATGCTGGGTTCTTTCATGCCCTTTTCAGAGTGAAATCAAGGTGAAGGGATCTGCAGCTGAGCCTTTGGGGGCAGCTATGCCACTGACATCAGACTTGAGTAAAGGCAAGACCTCTTCCAAAGCCTGATCAAGCACCCAGCATTCTTCTTCCTCACTGAATGACTAGGAGTCTTCCTGGCCTGTTCGGTCATCCTCTCTAGCTTTGGCCCAAAAGGGAGGCAAGATGAACAAATATAATAAGGATTACTGTTCAAAGGTGAAAAGCACCTAAAATACACATCCTGTCATGTACTGTATACGTATGCTGACCAAACTTTCTCACAGGAGAACCTGATATCATCTGTGACACCATCAACACTACGTAAAAAACAGCCAGTCATCAACAAGGGAATATCAAAAACAGAAAACTCTAAAAAACAAAAACAACCTTAGTAAAGTCCAGCAATAGTGAAGATGTCTGTACAGCAGTGAGGTTGAATAAAAAGTGATAACAGCAGTCAAAAGTGAGTATAGTAGTTCCCCCAGCCTATTTGTAAATGCTTGTTAATAAGCATTAACAGACAGACCAGCTTTTGCTGAGGATATATACCCATAAAGGATGAAGATTTGTATCTCAAAAGAACGACTAGTCATTCTTTGTTTACTTTGAACTACCTGCAGCTTTGAGAATTTTTGCTCAGTGCTTTGTTTGCATGTGAAAAAATTTGCTCATAATACCCTATTACCATACTTTACATAATCTTGATTAGCCATATAGGTGGCAGGTCTTGATTAGATTTTGAACCTGTAATGGTAGAGGACGCCACATAGTTAAGGAAGAAGGACAATTACAGCCATATCAGTGTGGCAGAACTGGATGCCATGTTGAAAAGCATCAGCTTGACTTTAAAGTGATACTGAACTCTGAATGAATTTGGTTATAATGCTTAGGTGAAACCAGTAATTACCAACAAGATTCTAACAAGGGAATAATGAAGGAACCATCAGAAATAACCATAATGCTACATTTGGGAATCTTAAGAGAGCTGGTTGAACCAAGCAAGTTCAGGCTAAAGGCAGTGCTCTGGTAACACACCAGCCACAAAGGAAGCAATGATGACTTATATGGCTGAAAGATTGAGACAGACTAGCTAAATGGGGATTTTAGTATGTAACTATGAATAAAAACTGAAAACTTCTCCATGTTTCTATGCTGTTTCTCTCTCTGCTTGTGGATTTCCTGAGTGATCTCAAGATCATCAGGGTATATTGTGTGGATAGGTATAGGAGTCACTGCAAAGGTACATATGGAGGGAGTGGGTGGAAGGGTCATTGGAATTATTACTAATGCATTACTTGATACAACATGCATTTTTGGGGGGGATGAGCCTTGGTCTGTGAGGAATAGTGTAAAGCCACTAGAGGCACAGTAGAAAATATATTGTGGAAATGGTGAGGATGGAGAGTGTTGCTTGAGTGCTAAGCTAAATTAGTATTTTTGTGGACACTGAAGACATCAGCCCCTGGGTTGTTGTCTCCTTGGCTGTTCTGGCACACAACCTAGCCTCTGTTTGTAAAACATTTGAGTACAATTATTCTGGCTGTTGCAAAGTTAGGCCAAGCTCAGTGTTGTTTTGTAAGAATGTTGTGGCCGAGGCTAAGGCAGCTTCTCTGACTCGTGGAAACGAGCAGTTCATCAGAAGCACTATTGCAGGTATGAATTCATTGTTCATTTTTATTTTACCATTACACCACTATTTGCCTACTTATACTCGAGTGAGAATTCAGCATATGATCAATTAACTTGTTGCCAAATATATGAACTATATTTTTCAAACTATTAACTTGAATTCAATGCATATTTTACCTTTCTTGTACCGGACCAGGTAGGAATAGGGGCATTTTGCAGGGAAAAACAAAAATGAGTTTATATCACCAACAGCAACAAAGAAATATGCAAAAACACAAGAGAGGCATATGGTAAAATATACGGTCCATATCTGTAATCACTCATAACATGTAAAGAATAAAAAGGAGGAAAATGTGTCTATGGTATGTCACTGTACAGTATTAATGCACTGTGCATCCTAATCTAACCTAATCTAAGGCATTACATCCTCCTTGGATGAACAGGGTATCTCTTTAGCCACTTGATGGTTCCAACCATGGCTAAAAGATATGGCAATTGCAACTACAGAGATACAGTACATCCAAATCTTCCCTACCCTAAACTAACCTAGGAATTTGAGTCATACCTAGCTTGGGTGATAGGGGTCAATGCCCTTGGAGCCTCCTTAACCTACCTTATATTTACTGCTTACCTTAATTTTTTAAGGATATTTTGTAGGCTTGAGAAGCTTGATTAGTAAAGGAGTCATTCTCGAATACTACTGATAAATCGAGCAAATGAGGCTCATCCATCACAATTAATTGCCTCTTCATTATTATCCTACTTGGGAACCTGCAGTCGCATGACAGCTGAACATTCTTGGGTATTTTTACACTTATTTGGGAAAAATTACTGTTTTTGCATCCAATGTGGTTAGCCTATGTGAAAAGTGCCAAAAGTATTTTCAGGAATACATGTACAGTATTACTGAATCTACGATTATAACACTTCAGTTATAAATATTTATGATTTGTTTATCATTTCAACTATTAATCCCTCAGAATAATAGCACTGCTCTTACAGACGGTGGCAGGCAAGGAAGGAAAAGTAGGTGATGTCAGAAAATATGGGTGTTTTTAGGTCAGAAATATGGGTGTTTTTACATAAGTTATGAAAATAACCAAGAGGCTACAGAAACTTCAGTAAGTTATTGGAAAGATTTGGGGCAAAGGCTTGCAACTGGGAATTATTACCACTGTTCATCCTCCAACTGGTAAATAAGATTTTCCTCATGGTATCTGATATGATTCTAGTGAATTTGATATTTATTTACATTATTAATATTTGGTTAACCCAATAAAATCCCTAAAAATAGGTGAAAAAGAGAGATATACAGTAATCTAATTTTCCTTATTAAACATAAGACATCAAGTCTAACCTGACCAGAGGGGTAAGGGTTGTGGGGTAGCTTTGCTCCCACAAACACCATTCAACTTAACCTGACCTTAAAAATATGGATACCCACTCAGGTTTCGTTTTTGTCTATTAGACATAGGGCAAAGGATTATATAATGAATTGACCAAGCATCTACGGCAGAAATTAACATAAAACTGGGCAGAGTCACATCACAAACTATCATAAAAACAATATTTCACCAGTTCTAGAATGAACAGTTGTTTTGTAGCTTTGGGTATAAAGATATGGGACCCTGTTCCATCTCGCATGACTAAAGAATGACTCATATTAAAAGTGGAAAAGAACCAGTGGCATGATATCACAATGGCAAATAAATATTTAACAAGACACACAGGCAAATGAATATATCCTATTGTAAACAAGAAAAAATGTGATGTTAGGCAATGCACAACCACGCTGTCAAGTCACAAATTATACCTAAAGTTATGGACCCTGTAGGGAGGAGTAAAAGGTAATATGGCATAAAAAAATAAACAAGGAAAGCATAATTTTAAATATAAAACTGACTCATGCCTGTTTTAACTCATTTCCAAAGAATTGTGCAGAAGGAAAATATCTAAAACTCTGTGAAAAACTCAATAGCCTAAATCATGTGTCGCTGTCTTAAGAAGAAACAATTAAACAGTATATGGGCCTAATTACCAGATCTGCATCCTAATGAGCTATCCTTACATACTACAGAAAAAAACACAGGAATCACTATCATTCATCAATAGTGATACCTAATCCAGAGTTGGTAGAAATAAATTTGTCATACCTTTCCATTTTAATGTTCTATAGTAATCTGATTGTATTAGGTCTTAGCATTACTGGCTAAATATTGGACGGGCCTCCTATGATGATTAATCCTTTAGCCTCAATCTAAATAGCCAAACCTCGAACGTCTAGACACTTAGCCTAAGTTATGAGAGAGACGTTTGTCATGCATGCTTATAACACTCTTTCCTTGACATATGCTTTGTACTGGCATAATACAAGTAATATGTGGTCTTACTTCATCCCATTACAGCTATTAAACGGTCAGATATCCACGGCACAGTAAGCTCACAGTCCCTTAGCAACGCCTTAGCAACGGCAACAAATTGTAAACAAAACAAACCGACGTTACTAACTGGTAGCGTTTCCTATGCTTCCATTTACAATTATGAACAAAAAGATTCCCAAAAAACATCTACGTTCTTATATAAAAGCATATTTATATACATATAAAACTCCATATATTTTCGATATTTATTTTTAACTTTAAGGTCATAAATCAGTAGAAAGAGAGACAAATTGAGACGAACGCCTTTTTATCAGTCACTCTGAATCCGTCTATACAACAGAATTAAATAAACGCATTATTATGAAATGACTTTCCAGCCTTTTTAAAGATCGACAGACTGTGGCATATAATCATGAAAAATCAAATTATTATGCCATTTTGAAATGATAAGGAAAAAACACCAAGTAAAAAATCCGTGGAAGAAATTGCGATTAATAATATCTATCTTCGACGTATTTTCTGCTTGCTTTTTTTTTTGTAAGGTAAAAAATAATATACATTTTTAAACAATACCATGACGAAATGAGTAAATCAGGAGAAACACTTAAAAAAGATTAAACAAATAAACTGATCCTGTTAAACAAGAGCACAAAGTGTCCAGGCATGGACGAAGATCTAAAATTAACAAAGGTCAAGATGATGTATTATATACTGCATAAAACAAAGCTTGGTGAAGATACGGCAATCGTGTCATAAAGAATATCAACGAAATAACGTACTTGGACCACGTTTTGTAGTTGCCGAGATTAAGTGGAGAATAACTATTAGCCATGGGTAAATAGCAGCGAAAATAAGTAGATGGAATACATTGACAATACATAGATAAACGAACCCTTGTTAAAACAAACAATTAAGATGGTTAAATTGAAAAAAATTAATACACGCAATGACAGTCGAAAGTAAAGTCTTTGGTGAACATTAAAAGAGGGAAATAATTCAGAAGTAGTAATTAAACTATTAAATTATAAAAGTTAAAATCAAAGTTAAAAAGTGTACTACAATAACAAGTTAAAGAATTAATGCACGTACAACAAAGGGTCAAAATAACCATATTATTAAAAAAAAGGTAGAGAGAGAAGGAAACAACTACATAGTCCTGTTTCCTGAGAGTTTTAGAAAAAAAAATTGATGGTAATAAGAACAAAATCATCATCACCATCACCTCCGGTGCTGTGCGTTGCGAAAGGCTTTTGTAAAATATCGCCATTCATGTCGTTCCCGCACTTTATCTTTCACAAATCCTCACTCATCTGCCGGTCCCCTTCTCACAGGTCTCACCCAAGTAGGCTATGTCTGGGTCTTACCAACTCTTCCGGTGACTACAGTAGTCTAGCTGACACGATCACATACAATAGAATTCCAGAGGCGATGTGGAGGACGCCAAAGCCATCTCCACCTACCTTTCATCATCTCATCTACTGTACATATAGAACTAATTTAATATCCCTTGTGGAATCATTTCTAACTCTAAACGTGTATCTGACAATCTTCTTTTATAGTTTGGCTGTCCATATACCCAAGGTCTAAAGATATCACACTCATGGATCTTACTTTCGTCTGATTTCCAGATCTTATTCGGCCTGCCTATTGTTGAATTTGTCATTTTCAGCCTTTCGCAAAATTCCAACTTGGGAGAATCTATAATGGATATCACTGTTTCTAAATATTTGCAAGATTCAAAGATATTAGTAATCTTTTTCCATCTAGTGTTATTTCACCACTTTGTGAATACTCTGTCCTTTATTTTTTATAGATCTACTTTGAGTACCATCTCTCTGGATACATGATGCTTTCTATTAAGCAAGCTTTACATATTTTGTGGTTTTCTGCGATTAAGACAGCTTCACCAGATTATTCTAAGTCTGTTAACTTTTTATTATTACTGTAGTAAAAAACTTTCTCTTCTATTTCCGACATTTTTTTAGTATAAAATCTTTGGAGGGGCAAGCAACAAAAGTGATATAAAATTTCCTGGTGGCGAACCACTATTTACAGCAGAGTCACTTGGAAAGACTCCATCAGCATTCATTTTGCATTTACTTCATTCATGGTTAATTTCAATAACTTTACATATTTTACGGGTTTGCCATTGTGACACAAGACCTTCTGTAATATTAGCCTGTGAGCACTGTAAAATGGCTTCGCGTTATCCATAAAAAGGATCAGAAGGGGATTTTTAAAATCTCACATTTTGATGTACAATGTCTTAACACTGACATTTGCTCTGTACAGCTCCTGCATTTTCTAAAACCAACGTGTTCATTCTCAGACCTACTGAGAATAAGCATAATAAATATTTTCATTACAATTGACGTTATTGCACTGCCTCTACAGTTACCACATTCACTCAGGTCACCTTTCTATGGGACCTTTGGTGGGACATAAGTTTCCAGATCATTAGGCTTTACGTTCCTCATTCCATATTCTGCAAATCAGTCCAGTTATAAGGTGTCATTTTAGTTCCAGCTAAAATACTCTCTGCAGCGATTTCATCATAACCTCATGTTTTATATCTTCTGGGTTTCTTCATTACTGCTTCCACTTCAAAAACTTAAAATCTATTCTCACCACATTCAGGTCTTCATCAGCTTCTGGTAACTCTCTCACATTATCCCCTCATTACCTCACAAAAATTGTTCTGCCCGGTAATGCTTTTCTTCTGATATTATAGACCCATCCCTATTTTGACAGGAATTTTCATCTATTCCTTTTCACCCACAGATATTTCATTAATAATTCTAGGGATGCCATAACAACAATGCCTATTCCAGACTCCAAGGCTTTGTCAGTATCATCTGCCCATCTGTTAAGATATTCTCTCTCATCTCTTGTTGATCTATGTTTAACTTTATTATCTACACTTGCGTATGTTCGATTTTGCACTCTTCATCTCTTCCCAAAAAATTTGTCTAAACGTAACTTTCGCTTTGACAGTCGATGTTCATCAGTATCTCTGGCTCTCACCACCAGGAAAATGAAACCGAGACCATCTTCCCTCATTCCATGCAGGTAACATTAGAGCACGGTATTTAAGAGTAGCCTGCTTTGAGCACTCACTTATTCAGGCTGAAATGACTGGCTGGACGCATGGTGATGGGATATGTATATGCCTTCAGAGGTGGGTCCCTGCCCCTTGACATACCCGGTCCAGCTGGCCCAGCTGGCAGTACCTGGATTAGGGCCTTGAGTTTCGGGCATGAGCACATGCTGACACCTCTTTAAGTGAAGGCTAAATCCAAAATTGAAAACTGTGGGCCTGTTGAAGATGAGCATCGGAATTCATTAATAGCAGGGAGCTGGATAGTGTTATGGCATTAGGCAATTTGTTTCCTCGGCCTGGACTTTGGATGCATCTGATAACCTTGGTTAAAACATCACTAAAAAAAATGGCTGTAAAGAAATAGGGAACAATGAGTCCTTTATGCTTTAAGGGTGACTACCAAACACAGGGGATTTGGCCAGTGCACACAATAACCATTCCTTCTACAGTCTGGGGAACCTCTTCAATACCTTAAATAGTCCTGTGACAAGCCAACAACGTGCCAACTCGGTACTGATACGACTAAAGAACCTAACTTTTTGCGCAGTAATTCTAACTTAGTTTCCAAACTTCCAAGTTATTAAATCTCTTCAATCAGTTGAAAGCACAAACTGGTGTACGTCAGTATATGTGAAACTTACCTATAAAAATGGGAAGTTGAGAGAAACGAAGTATCCAAGAGCTTACCACCGCAAGATCGACACTGGCCACCCCATTTATCGGTTACCAGTTATAGTATCCAAATTACAGGCTTAATTTTTAACTTGGAATTAAGGGGCAACATGACAAAAACGTCATTTATAATTCCTTAAGAAAACTAACACACTACTAATAATTTATTCAAATGGAAAATTATAATAAACTATAATAAAATAATAGTCCCATTCTGGTGAAAATTCACATAGCAATGTATGCAACATTACAATTACAATCATATTTTATAACTAAAATTTTAGGAGACAGAGTACACAATACATAGAAAGCTTTTTAGGCAGGGAATTTTAGTACTGAGATTTTTATTTTCACAGGAATTAAAAATTACTATATAGAATGACACCGAAACCACTTTTGAGTCAGAGTTCATGATGGTGATTGTCTGATTGGACTACTGGTAAACCATAAGGCCTGAAAGGTACCCTGACTTGTAAAAATCTGCATTTCGATCCATTGGGCCAGATGATTCAGAGGTACCCCATCAACACATCCATATTTGACGGTGGTTCCTTTATCGCCTGTAACTGTCCCTGCCAATCACGTTTCATTTGATAAAAGCCTAAGAGGAGGTACCCTCTTTAATATTTGTCCAACTTTTGCATTTAATGTTTGCTAAAGAATCAAACATGAATGCTATCAAAACTGCACAGGTTCAAGGAGTGTGCAACAGAAGGTCAGATAACAAATCAGGAAAGAGTTAGTTACGTGGAGAACTGATAGATTTGCTTTAGTCTAATACTTGAATGACAGATATATTAGCCTTCTTGAAATAAGAATAAAACATGGGATGTGCATGAATATGTTTCATTTAGCAATGTTCTTCACATTTTTGTTTAATATCCATATTTTTCCTTCTACATCCAAAGGCTGACAGTGTTGGATTGAAGGAAAGTAAAGGGCAACTGTGCGAACATATAGTTACCCTGGAACATCACTTCCTTACTGAGCTGTCATTTCTTTTTTAAGTTTTGACATGTTTTTGAGTTTGAGTGTTTTTATCTAGAAAGCCTTCCACCCCACAGATCCTAATGGGGATGAACGGTGTCTTGTCACAACTAGCTACCACTATGGGAGAAAGTTTTAGATATCCCCCTTATCTTCAGTGTCCTGAGGATCGTCAGTCCGATGAGATGGGACTCAGAACTTAGGGAAAAGTTTAAGGCAAAGTTTAAGGTAACTGTTTCCCCAACTCAACCAGGTCTGTTATTGCAGTTGTACAGGCTAGGAGGAAAATCATCCAACTCCACCCTCTATAAATTCCATAAATGCTGTAACTAGGCAAATAAGTGTTGTTAGGGGAGGCAATACATCTTATCCATGAAAAGGAAACACCTCTTTATGCTGATAGCTCTAAATCTGATGCTGGAATTGGATTTGGAGCAATTACAGATGCCGAACATAACTAAACCCAGCTTGCTTAGCTACTCACCCATTACTACAAGGGAATTATATATAATTTTAGTGGAGTTCAAATTTGCTTTAATGTGTAATTATAAAGATTTTCTCACATGCAGTTACTCATCAAGTGCAGTACAGACACTTCCTTAAAATTCTAAACTTTAATTTTTTTTTAAATTTTATATTATTTTCACTGAACCGTAGGTTATTATCACATTAAAATTATTTATATACAAACATTAAGCTACAAATGTTTAATATCCAGTTCAGGCTACTTTGGGAATATCACCGAAGGGGATTTATAAGTGATAAATGGATTGGTACCTAAGTGAATTGAACACTCGACAGTACCCTACAACGACTTCCAGTTGACGTTCAAAGCCACAGAGCCATCAAGAGAGTTATAAGTGAATGGCGAATCTGCCATACTTATACCTGTCAAGTGAGG
Organism: Macrobrachium rosenbergii; assembly: GCF_040412425.1. Classification (NCBI taxonomy): domain Eukaryota; kingdom Metazoa; phylum Arthropoda; class Malacostraca; order Decapoda; family Palaemonidae; genus Macrobrachium; species Macrobrachium rosenbergii. The sequence continues at coordinate 60,522,195 of NC_089743.1, forward strand.
GGATTTGTACTTAGCGCGGGCATCAGCCCAACCCCACCATTATAGCTGATTGGTACGTTTGGAACACGTAGCTCTTTTTATGAATTTTTATCACATCACCGTGATTTATATACATACATTAAGCTGAAAAAGTTGTTTAATATCCAATTCACGCTGCTTTGGGAATATAACTGAAGGGGAATTATAAGTGATAAAATGAACTGGTACTTAAGTGACTTGAACTCTCGACAGTACCCTCCAACAACTTTCAGTTGACATTCAAAAGCACTGAGCCATCAAGAGAAGTATAAGTCAATGCCAAATCTGCCGCACTTATACCCATCGAGTGCAGAGATTTGTACCTAGCTTGATAAAAATTCTTATGAATTTCGATCAAATCACTTATAATTCCCCTTTGCTGATATTCCTGAAGTGGCACGAATTGGATATTAAGGCTTCATGTCTGCATATACATCACGGTGATGTGATAAAAATTCGTAAAAAGAGCTACGTGTTCCAAACATACCAATTGGCTTTCAAAGTGGTGGTGGATTGATGCCCACGCTATGTACAAATCCCCGCACCCGACAGGTATAAGTACAGTAAATTAGGCATTATTTTATACCTGTCTTGATGGCTCAGTTGTTTTGAACGTCAACTGGAAGTCAATGGAAGGTAATGTTGAGTGTTCAAGTCACTTAGGTACTAATCCAAATCCCTTATAGTTCCCCTTCAGTGATATTCCGGAAGTAGCATGAATTGGATATTAACGACATTTGTAGCTTAATGTTTATGTATGTATGTATAATGGCCTCCAGTCGACATTCAAAACCACTGAGCCATCAAGAGAGGTATAAGATAATGCCGAATCTACAGTACTAATACCCGTCGAATGCAGGGATTTGTACTTACAGTGGGCATCGATCCACCACCACCATGCTAGCCAATTTTTATCATGCCACTGTCATTTATATACAAACATTAAGCCACAAACTTCGTTTAATATTCACTTCGCCCTGCTTCAGGAATATCTTGTAAACTCCTAATAATCTTTTTATTTTCCATTATCCCAAATCCATCGGAAGCTCGCTCATTAATGTATACTTAAAGAGAGGAAGAAGTTGGCGTTTACAAGATTTCTGTGGGGGAGACAGGTAGATCCATCTTGCAAAGATTAACAGAGCACAAATAATCAGTGCGATTTTCCTACATATTAGGGATAAAGGCCATACCATATACTGGAGTGTGGCAGAGCTGGTTTTCAAAAGTAACTGTCCGTACAAAAGGAAGATGCTGGAATCTGCTAACATCAATCAAACCAACTATATGAACCTGTCAGGAGGACATTGGAAATCTGATGACATCGACAATTTAACCCACAGGCCTTTTCTCAAGCAGGTGTTCCAGAAAATACAACCACCGGACTCATCGCCAGATGGGAGTTAATGAGGCCCAAACCCCCGGGGAATACCTTAATTTCCATCCTTCCTGGGTCATTGGTCACCTGCATACCAAAAGCAACGTACTGCCACACCTACATATGCTTTGTGTGTATATGTATATATATATATATATATATATATATATATATATATATACACACTCCTGTACCACTTCATGTCCATATTTTACCAGTGAACAGGGGCACAGAAGGAAGTGCTCGAAATATATGGTTGCAACATTCGAACAGTGTTCTATGGGCCTTTTATCTTTATATATGTGTGTATATATATATATATATATATATATATATATATATATATATATATAATGAAAATAAGAAGGCCCATAAAACACTATTTAAACGTGAAACCATATATTTCGGGCACTTGTTTCTGTGCCCCTGTTCACTGGTAGAATATGGACAGGTGGAAAAGTTACAATGGTATATATACAAAAACATGAAGGTGTGGCCTTGGCCTCCGATGTTAAGGAGGTGGCGTTTCTAAGAAGGAGGAGATTGACCAAATTCCCTAGTGGTTTTGGCATGTCATTAACTGGAGTATATAGTTGGTTTTCAAGAGTAGCTGTCCGTACAAAAGAAAGATGCTGGAATCTGCTATCATCAATCAAACCAACAATATGAACCTGTCAGGAGGACATTGGAAATCGGACGCCATTGACACCTTAATCCTCGCACCCTTTTGAAGAAGATGACCCAAGAAACGCGAAAGGCGCCAGATCCATCGCCAAACGGAGCTAATGAGGCCAAAACCACTAGGGAATTTGGTCAATCTCTCCTTCTTAAGAAACGCCACCTCCTTAACATCGGAGGCCTAAGGCCACACCTTCATGTTTTTGTATATATACCATTGTAACTTTCCACCTGTCCATATTCTACCAGTGAACAGGGGCACAGAAACAAGTGCCTGAAATATATGGTTTCCACGTTTAAATAGTGTTTTATGGGCCTTCTTATTTTCATATTACACTGTAGTATTACAGGAAAAGACATTCATATATATATATATATATATATATATATATATATATATATATATATATATATAGCCTTTTATCTTTATATATATGTATATATATATATATGTATATATATCTTTATATATATGTATATATATATATATATATATATATATATATATATATATATATATATATATGTGTGTGTGTGTGTGTGTGTGTATATATATATGTATATATATATATATATATATATATATATATATATATATATATATATATATATATATATAGTGTATATATAATTATTTATATTTATATAAATGCATATATATACTGTATATGTATATATATGTATATATATGTATATGTATATATGTATATATATGCTATATATATATATATATATATATATATATATATATATATATATATATATATATATATATATATATATTACAGCATTAACTTTCTGAATTTTGGCATTTTTATGGGCTTCTTTTATTTGATATACATATAATATATTTTTATAATTTTAAAGCTGGGGTCTTGCTAGATTAATGGGGTATACTAGGATGATACACAACTTACCTTAATTACCACAAAAATCTGGACTCTGGCCTTGAGGATAGCTAACGTTATAAACAACAAAATATGGCTGAAGGTCTACTTCAAGAGGGGAGTGATTAGATAAACTCTGGGGTTTGACTTAATTCATTATATTTACAAAGAAACATCAGAAGAATGGTAGCATAATTCTGGTGTAATAAGGTGAGACCAAATGATGGGGAATTCCCAGAAGGGAATACAATGGGTTGCCCACTTCAAAGGGCACTGAAAATGAGGTAGTGGGGACCACTTGGCACACAAGATGATAAGCAGATCCACAGCTGAATACTCCTAATCTGCATCGAAACACTTATGGTTACTCAACTGAAAACCAGCACTGTAATGAAGGAATCAAGGAATTGCATAGATGATGCCTAGACTGAACTCGATTCTAATGACTTGAATATCATACGATTACGTTACACTTCTCATAAATGCTTGCAAATTAAACAGCACAAAATATAAAAAGCAATACAGGTCTCACTGTAGGTATATCGCACTATGAAAAGAAATAAATTTGTTGGAGGCAAATAGGGAACGTGGCTGACGAAAAACCTTAAATCCTGGTACTTTACCTTTCTTAGCAGCTGAATTTCTCTTCTCATGAGGGCCAGCTAGAGGGAGGACAAGTGAATTCACAACAACAGTTACTTATGATACTGCCGGCCACGTGTTGGAAACAGGAGGTTTAATGGAGCAAGTGGTGAGAAAGGTTTTAGAGGCAAAGTTGCCTACAGTGAATCATGCTAAATTGCAATAATTTCTCTCTTCACAACCCAATATATTTCTGCTAAATTTCAGAGTCAATTATAAACAAAAGAAATCACTTATGACTTTTACTCTACTTTGTAGAATTAATTTACGCTGCTGGCAACAGTAACAATTTTTCTTTCTAAGAAATGAAAATAAGCAGCATTTAACGAATATAAAATAGCTAGATTATTACTTAATTGGTAATAAAATTGAACCTAACATCATGAGCTTAATATTGTTATACTTAGAATACTCCATGCACTTATTAGTAAAACTTTTAGTCACAAGTTCATGCAGTTAATATACATTGAGGAGGCAATACAATGAAAGTACTCATGGGCTTTGTTAGGTGTTGCCACGGTACGTGAGAGCAACAGCTCAGTGCCATTCGGGGCACTATAAACACTTGTGCCAGGGGCACATATTATAAGTACATGTGATGTATCAGTATGTAGTACTGGCTGTGGAAGCCAGAAGGTGCAAATTACTAGGAAGAGAACAATAAAAAAAGGGAGTATCTCACTTTGGGTGTCACTGATAAGGCAGACCAATAACATGGCACTAACCTTACAGGTGTCTTGTGGCACTCATCTACGTACGTGAGATATAGTATTATGTGTAATTTACACAGTTTGTGAGTCTGGGACACTAGATTCATCACAAAAGAATAACAAAAGAATAGATGACAGATACAAAGTAATTAATAATTGTTGTAAACAGGTGATAATTAATTATGCCGAAATTATATTCCTTAGCCTATGGAAGTGGCTAGGTTCATTCTTTAGCCCAAAAAGCCTCAAAGGGAAGTTGTAGGACCTACAAAATTGGGATATGTCAACTGCACTCTGAACTGGCAGAGTGGGAAACAAAGTAAAATATAAGCCTTTGTGAGGCATAAAATAATATGATCAATTGAACAAAATAGTGAAAGGAAAAATGTTAAAGGAAAAGAAAAAATTAAAAATTTATAAGGAAAGTACATAGATAAGGAAACCTCACACCCTCTTCTGGACAGAGGTGCCAAGGTCCTCGTAGGATAGAGGGATGGCGCTGCGCCAGGTTGGCACTAGTGCCAAAGGAGCTCAGAGGCTCTCTTTTGGCGATCTGGAGCCGTCTACGCCCATGATTTTCTTCCATGGGCCTGTTGTAGGTTGACGGATTTCCTTGGTAGGGGAATCGGTCGAACCAAGCCTGAGGAAGACAACGTAGTGCCACCCAGATCGGCTTCTTTGATGGCTGGAGCAGGGGCGTTCGTTACAGGCCCTACCCCAAGTCGTTGCAGTTGCTCAAGTTAATCGGCCAGTTGAGGTGTAGCAGAATCCTTACTTACACTCGCATCTGTGGGCTGGGAAAGGGAGGAAGATATTCTGGTGGGTGTAGGAGGTCCGCGGGTTGCAATGACCAGCTCAGGCAAGGGTTGCAAGGCCGCACCTTTGGGTGAGCTTCCACTGTGGTCAGAAGAATCCATCTCTCTTACCGGCATTGGTAGCAGAGCCAAGCCGGGCGAAGAGAGGAGATCCGAACTGGGACCTCTCGAATGGAGATCTGGGACATGTTCTGGCAATGACACTAAGGCAGGGTCAGGCACTGGTATAGGATCTGGAGATTGCTCGCCGTTCGGGAGGGATGGAGCTTGGCAGTGCTCAGTGCACTCAAGTGGCACTGGCAGAGATGGAGAGTTAATTTTGGGATCTCCAGGAGGGAGATCAATTGGGTGCCTTGATACTGGCACTGGGGCAGGGCCTGGCACAGGACTGGGCATTGAAATCTGCTTGGATGGAGGTGGCCACTGCACAGAGTACTCAGGTGGCACTGGCACTGGAATGAATGGAGGCTCTTGAGAATTACTCATGCCTAATGACTGGAAGTCTTGTCCCAGGAGGAGGTCATAACCTCCAAGAATGTAGCTTGCTAAGGCGAGGTTGCAGATTTTGGATTTATGAAGTCTCGTGACTCTCAACTGAACAGTAGGAAGTATCATTTTAAATTGTTTGATAACCCTCAATTGTGACAAGTCTACGTCTGTTAATGTTAGCTCCATAAGGAACCTTGTCTTTCGTTATGAGGGAAATTTGCACGCCGGAGTCATCAAATGCCTTGACCTGGCATGCGGGGTAGCTACCTCAAGGAGGTGCCATGTATATGGGACCTTCAGCTGGAGGGCCCAAAGACTTAGAATTTGTAGCTGCCAAAGTAACGGCGGGTGTACTTGATTTATTAGGGCATTTTGCCCATTGGGCGGAGTGCCCATAAATTTTGCAAGAGGGGCAATAACTCCTCCTATAATCTTTGCTTGGCGCTGTCCCATTGGAGGGAGTAGGCCCTTTACTTTTCGTCCAAGAGCCAGGTGGGGCTCGTTGGGGCGTTATTCCATTCGAGGACTTAGAAGGATTTTCTGGCTGAGCCTCAGCCTTGAAAGGGCACTGTTCAGTGAGGTGCCCTATTCTTTTGCAATATCCACACACTGGTTTCCTTGGGGCTTGCCCAAGTTTGAGAGGGTGCTGAGAGTTGGATGAGGCAGGTGAAGCAGGATATAATTTTCTTCCATGGGAACTAAGATGAGGATGATTGGTGTCCCAAGTGTCATATATTATTATAAGTTACAAGAAGTCGCTGCACAGCCGACCCCTAGTTTGCCCTTAGTTTATCGAAAGTAGAATTGTCACTGCACAGCAAATCCCAGTTGACCTAGATATCAGCACACTAAAAGTTACCAACATTTCGATCTGTCCCCTTCCTTCACCTGAAATAGATATTTAGATGGCACGGTTGAAAAGGGCAAAGATAAGAGGCTGAGTGCCACTCCCTTAAGCAGCTTAGCCCAACTGAGCTGCTTAAAGCAACCATCCTAAAGGCAGATTGAGATGGCTGAATTGTCTTTCCACAAGATACCTCGGGAGATACAAGCAGATGGCCAGAACGCCTGTATTCCGCTTTGTCCTTGTGCCATTTTATTCAGTGCCATTGCCAATGTTCTGTGTTCCAGTATAAAGTGTCCATTCATTCCTCGAGTCCTTGGCACCATCAGTGCAGCCTTGAGTCATTGTATGTTATATTTTCCTTTACTGGCGTGTAATGTATAACCCTCTATTGTAGAGGGAGTTTGCTGTGGACTCATCTTGGACTGTGCCTTGCAATCATTCAAGACTCCAGTAGGAAGATCTTCAGGCATTGCAAGCCTCCTAATAATTCATTTAACCATTTTCCTTTTGATTCTTTTCTGTAAATATAATTACTTAATTTAACCAAAGTGTTTACGTAACATTCCCTCATGAAGTAGAACCCTAAGCTCACTGAATCATCCCCATTTTTATTTTCTTTTTATGATTTCCCTTAACATAAAGTCTGATTTCCAAGGCCAAAATAAAGAAAGATACATTGCTGGCCTGTAAAGCATCTTACGAATTTAGAAACCCAGGGAAATACATAAAAAATATATATCTATATACATATATACATGTATACATAAATATGTATATATATATATGTATATACATATTGTATATATATATATATATATATATATATATATATATATATATATATATATATATATATATATATATATATATATATAGGGTAAGTCAAAAGTTCCAGGAAAAAATTCAATATACTCTTCATTTAAGGAAATTCAAACATCATTTTTCTACATATCTACCATCTAACTCTATACACTTTTCAAGGCGCTGTTTCCACCTCTGCAACCCTTCTTTGTAGAAATTTGGGGCCTTTCTATTAAACCATGTTGAAACTGCATGTTTAGCAGCATCCAAAGATTCAAACCGGACTCCTCTTAAGTGTTCCTTGAGTTTTGGGAACAGGAAAAAATTTGAAGGAGCAAGATCAGGACTATAAGGAGGATGTGGAAGAGTTTCCCACCTAAATTTCTGTAGGACTTCTCTTGCAACCCTTGATGAATGTGCTGGAGCGTTATCATGATGGAACAAAATTCTGCGGTGCAACTTTCCTTGACGTTTTTTAGCCAATGCAGTCTTCAGTTTTTGCAAACACCTTTGTAGTAGTTCCCGGTGATTGTTTTTGTCCTTCAAGGAAATCAATCAAAATCACCCTTTGGAGTCCCAAAACACTGTTGCCATAACCTTCTGGGCAGATCTCGCCACTTTGAACTTCACTGGTGCAGCTGAACCTCTTGGTAATCATTGCTTTGATTGAATTTTACTTTCTGGGTCATATTGATGGATCCAAGTTTCATCTCCAGTAACAATCCGGTCAAAAACTCTGATTCATTTGATTCAATCTTCGTTAAAACTGCAAGAGAAAGTTCAGCTCTTTGATGCAGTTGGTCTTCGCGCAACGCTTTTTGGGACCCAACGTCCTGAAAGTTTACTCAAACCAAGATTTTCATTTAAAATTGAAAATGCGGAACCATGGGAGATCCCAGTTTCATTAGCTATCATATCGATAGTAATCCGACGATCTTCATCCACTAGATTCTGCACCAAAGCCACAATTCTTTCATTTTTTGCAGTCAATGGTCTTCCCTCTTTGGTTGTCTTTGAGGTCCTCCTGACCATCCTTAAATCGCTTTATCCAATCATAAACAACTGATTTAGATGGAGAAGAATCTCCATAAACTTGTTGCAAAGCTTCAATAATTTTTCCTGGTTTCCAATCAAGCTTGGTCAGAAACTTGATGTTAGCTCTCATCTCGAAATTTTTATTTTCCATGGGTTCAAGAAGTTACTTTTCTGAAGCAGATGTTAACATCACGGTAGCAAGAGGATGACTGAGGTAACAAGTCTATATGGATCACTACATCACAGATAATTGTTTACTGTATTTGGGTTGTTTCATTCCTGTGTAAATACATCATTCAACAATTTTTCCTGGAACTTTTGACTTACCCTCGTATATATATACTACATATATTTACATATATTTTTAGATATATAAAAAATATATTTAGAAATATATATTATTTATATAATTTAAATATGTATATAATATAAATATATATTATATACATATATATATATATATATATATATATATATATATATATATATATATATATATATATATATATATATATATATATATATATATATATATAGTATTGGATGAAATGGCCCCATCTTGCAGTCCGATCCACTCAGAGAGACGGGAAAAATCCCAACAAGAGACAGTGGTGGTTAGCTGAGGAGTTCATGCGCCCACCCTGCAGGAGAGAGCGTTTGCTTTGTAGTTTTGCTTGAAATCCAAGGCATCGGCAATCTGAAAGCAGTCACACAGCCAGCAAAAGGTCATAGGAAAAATAGGTCTTATAGTTAAAGATTTAAGTGTTGAGATCATAGCCTACCTGAAAGGACGCCATGACAGAAGTGAACTGAGTTAGGCCTAACCCCCCCCCACCCCAAATTGCTTGATTTGGGGGTAAACAATACCCCACCTTGGCCCCCATCATCGTACGATTTTGGGTGTCAGGTAGCCGTTAGGGATACAGGGACGAATCCGGGTTGCAGGTAGGCTATGATCCTAACACTTAAGTCTTTAACTATAAGACCTATTTTTCCTACAACCCACGTCTTGGGGGTGAGTATTGTAAGAGCCCGACGCCGTCTCTTCCAAACACTTTTGTGTTCATGTGTTCATCATTCGTCATCCATCGGAATGGACAAGACAAAACAAAAGCATCTCGTTTTCTTTCTCTGACGGAACGCGACTTCAGCAATACAATATTTCCATCTGTTTCTCCCTAACCATTGTTGTCTTGATTTATGTACAACCACCACTACTTGCATTGCCATGCAAGCATTCTAATCATGTACTCATTATGTTCCACCGAATCTTCTGTATCAAATTGTATGTGTGTTTCTATTTGTGAAGACGCCAAACGTCTCTCCATTTCACATATATTATGCTACTGCATTGTATTCATTAATCTGTCTCGAATCTCATGCAATTGGCCATATGTAGAATTTCCTGGCCTTTCCATTGATGTATGTTGTAACACTGTACGTTTATTATGTCTAACAATATCGCCATCTGTTTGTCTGCCGACAAACAAAGATGTCTGAATCTTTTACCTCTGTTTTCACCTGTCTGTGTGTAGATGCTACTTTACCGCTCGCACACGTCAATAACATCTTCGAAGATTCTGTACATTCATCTCAGTAAGGAACCACCAATAAACCAGTTAACACCCAGCCAGTATGTCACTCAATCCCCTGTCCTTACAGTAGTTTTGGGTTAATGACTTGAAATTTCTCCAGTAGTTCTATGCTCTTTTTATCTTTGCCAATTAATCTTACTTTTCTAAAAAATAAAATTCTGTGGGGACGTTTCAGAAGAGATTTTTCATTAGTTTGTCATAAGTGCTTGTCTCACCAAGGAGTTGGGTGATTTTGTTGAGGAAAAAGTCTTTGTTAGGTATGGCCAACAGAGTTCAGCTATTTTTAATCACATAAATAACCATAATTGCAGAATAAACTGGAATTTGTCACGCATAATTTATAGCAGCAATTGTCGGTTCGAAAACCAGATGGTGGAATCAGCACTGATGTAAACAAAAAATTACAATGAACCTCTCAAAAGGAGGAGCTTGGGACTCAGATATTATATATAAAAACTTCCACCAACCAGCGATTGAGATGATTAAGAAGCTGTCAACCGCAGTGATGTAACGGCTGACCTCTGGAGCTCTTGGTAAAAATACCACTTTTCTGTAACTTTTCTCATTCATTAACTCCCTGTAGTTGTTCCCCGAAATTATACCATTAACTTTCTACATTTTGGTGTTTTTATGGGCCCCTTTTATTTGATGGAATTCTGTTTTAACAGACAATATTCCACTGTCATTTTGGCCCATTATGGAATTCAAATCGTCTTTCTGTTTTCTCGCTCCATCCAGAAGTCAAGCCCGTTTTTCGAAAGTTTGAAAAAGAACTGATCAGACTACACTGGCTGAAAAATCAAAAATACTTCTTAGAAGAATGTCTCAAGGAACAAGTACTTCCGAAAATATACAGATTCGTGAGATGGACTCTCTGGACCCCTTCCCTCTCTCACACAAGATATTCCTGGAGGAAAGAATTGAAAATACGAAGTGCAAGATCTTTGTATTACACAGATTGATACATGGAACCCAGTCTAACCTTGTCTCCTCACAACAGACCACATGTACAGTACAGGTATCTGGTTCATTCTGTTCTGACATTGCTGCCTACAATTACGAAACTCATTCCAACAGACTTTCCTTCAAGTTAAATAACTTAATAAAGAATAGCGCTTGGAACAATCCTGAGCAACAAGATAAAGTTTTAAATTTATCTAACACTCCCCTTACCGTAAACCAACACTTAGTCTTAAACTTTGGTTTATCCATTACCCTAATTCCAGACCGGAAAAATTTTATAGTTGCTTTTAACAAATTCATATCTGATAAAAATTACAGCTGTGAAAAGATAAGTTTAAAAGGCATTTTACTAAATGCATTAGCTGACCTTAACAAAAAATACCCTGTCCCCGGAGATTTATGAGAGCTATCTGCTTGCTTCAAAAATTAGATGTTGTGATAAGTAGATCTGACAAAGACGGCAAAATCGTGATCATGGACAAAGGTTTTTACCTCAACAAAATCAACCAACTCCTTAGTGACACAAACATTTATGACAGACTAAAGAAAAATCCCTTCCAAAATGTCACCGCAGAATTTTTTTAGAAAAGTACCGCAGAATTTTTTTTAGAAAAGTAAAGATTAATTGGCAAAGATAAAAAGAGCACTGAACTCCTGGAGAAATTTAAGGCCATTAACTCAAAACTGCCTTACTTTTATGGCCTTCCCAAAACTCATAAAGATAGAAGGCCAAAACTCATAAAGATAACCTTTGATTCAAACCTATTATCTCATGTGCCAGACCTTTCAATTATAAAAAATTCCTAAGTGGTTAGCTGGCCTCCTTTCCCCATTCTTAGGCACATTTTCTCCCAGTCACATTAAACATTCTGAAGATTACTATCACAAATTCAAAGAAGCACATATACCACTTCATAACATAAAACTTTTAAGCTTAGATGTAGATTCCCTCTTCATAAATGTACCAGTACAGGACGTTCTACAGTTTTTGAGAGAAAAATTAGCCCCCCTATTCAGATGATTTCACGCTAGCCCTAGATAAAATAATAAAGTTTGTTGAATTATGTGTATCATATAATGTCTTTTCATTCAAGGTGTCTTTCTGTAAACAAAAATTTGGGTGCAGCATGGGCAGCCCTTTAATTCCTGTTTTAGCCAATCTATACATGGAATATTTTGAAGCTATAATAATGATATCCTAACATTCTGGGATAATAGATGGGGCAATTTCAATGAATTTCTTTCAAAATTAAACTCATTAGTGCCCAGCATCAAGTTTAAAGCTGAATGGGAAACAGACAATAAAATTCCTTTTCTTGATGCTTTATTAATTAGACATGGCACAATACAAATTTACCGTATAAAGAAAACCAACATTTTCACTTTCATACATTCATTATTTTAGTTATGTCATTTCTATCAAGATTGGCAAAGCCAGTAATTTATTCTTAAGAGGCTTACGGATTTGTCCCCGGATTTCCTGGAAAAGGAAATTGAACTAATCCGTAAGCAGCTCTCATCTTTAAAATACCCTGACCATATAATTGAGAAAGCAATCCATAAAGCTAACATAATACTCTACCATCCTACTCAAAACAAGACTAGAGAGACGCCCAACAATTATATAAAAATCCCACACCTGAACAGGATTAAGAAACTGACATGGACACTTGGAAACTCTAACCCTTTTGTTTTTATCTACCCAAATACCTTAGCCAAATCCCTGATTAACATCCAACAAAAGCCAGTCCACAAAGACAGGAGTATACAAAATCCCTTGCCTCAACTGTGACCAGTCCTACATCGGTTTTACTGGTAAATCACTCCCCCAGAGATTAATACAACAAACTTTCAGTTAGGTATGGCCAACATAGCCCTGCTATTTTTAACCACATAAATAACCATAATTGCAGAATAAACTGGAATTTGTCACGCATAATTTATAGCAGCAATTGTTGGTTCAAAAGCCAGATGGTGGAATCAGCACTGATTAAACAAAGAAATATGATGAACCTCTCAAAAGGAACTTGGGACTCAGATATTATATATAAAACTTCCTCCAATCAGCGATTAATAAGATTAAGAAGCTGTCAACTGGAGTGACGTAATGGCTGACCTCTGGAACTCCTGGTATAAATATGTACCGCTTTTCTTCAACTCTTTTCTCATTCATTACCTGCCTGTAGAGGGAAAAGTTGTTCTCCAGAGTTATAGCATTAACTTTCTACATTTTGGCATTTTTATGGGTCCTTTAATTTGATGGAATTCTGTTTTAACAGAAAATATTTTGCAGTCATATTTATATGTATATATGTACATATTATTATAAATATTCCGTGTTCAACCTCTCTTCCTTGCTTCTTAATCGAATAATAAAAATTTACCTTTATTAAAGTAAGAGGGCAGAAAATGTAGGCTGTTAGCATGCGAAGAAGTATGCGGGAAGCAGTGTTTTCATATTAAATTTGCCAACAGGCGAGACTTTTAGCTTAGAGAGTCATAGAGGGATGCAGTTTTGCTAGGCAAGACCTTAGTTATATTGTTCTTAAAACCCAATTTCCTCTATTCTATATGCTGGCAAGATTATTGTCATTTCAGGTCAAGCCCTGGCTAGGCGGAGTTTTCAAGCAAACAGTGAGAAGCTGCCCAGCATCAGGAGACTCTCCACACAGCTGCCATAGAGCATGGACCTGTCCGTGCTGTCATCCAAGCATCCTTTGTTTTCCCTCCTTTGTTCAAACGAGGTAGAAAATTGTTATTCCAACGGACCAAGGAATCTTATGCAACTGATCACTGCATTAGCTAACTCAGTGCTAAGTCTGATATGACAATTACTCCCATTCTCTTTCCCTACGACTGAGACTTATTTTTCCTTGTTCAAATTTTCCTCTTTTAAACAGTCACTGACTAAGAAATCCCAGTAAAACCTATCCCATTTATGAAGTCATCTATTAAGCACAATTATTGTTGTCTAGTGACGTCACATAACTTTCCTCCATGGTGTTAAAGTATTATTCTTGACATAAGAATCATCCCCTTGTGATTAAGTAACAACAAGTGGAGTTTCTGTAATGAAACGCTGTTATCTGGATACGTCTTTTTCCAGAATTGTACACGCCTTTGACCTGAACAAAAATCCTCTTTCTTGGAGAAGAAAATGCATCATCAGTACCAAGAGGCCTCAATTTGACCTTGCAGTAAATGCCTGATAAAGCATATGAGAGGCACATAAATCTGTTGCGTTTATTTCTATGTAGTACTGAGATTTGTCTTAAGTAGGACTAATATTCTGAGCTACTGTTAGCTCCTCTAAATAATCCATTTCATTTTATTTTACTTTTGTTGAAACTATTATTCCAGTAAGTTTGCTGAATTCATTCATGTGGTTATGAATAAACCTCTATTCTTTGTTAACTATTGTTAACTGGCAACCTGATGTATTCAATATCTGTCCTTTAAGAGTTAATTTTAGCCTTAACTGACAGAGTTATGTGGGTCTTAGGTAAAGCAAGGCAATATAAATCCAATTAACTAATTATTAAACTCATTAGCCAAATGACCCATGTAACAATATATATATATATATATATATATATATATATATATATATATATATATATATATATATATATATATATATATATATATATATATATATATATATATATATGTTAGGTTTTTTGGTTGTTAATTTGAAACGGCCTTGTTTCATTTGTTAACCTGCACTCCTGGTTTGTGTGAGGAGGCGAGGTTGCGTTTGTCTCTATGTGTTTTTCTTCCTCAGTCAGGTTTTTGAAGACAGATCGACAGGTTCTCGTGATGCAGTCAGGAACAAGATGCAGTCAAGAACAAGCAGCAGCAGTTTTTGAAGTATCACCTAGTTGTTGGTGATGGTCTTGATACGGCAGGTATGGGTCACCTGTTGATGTCAAGGAGTACGTCAACCCAGCAGGGCTAAGCAGAGACGTGTTAGATTTTTTGGTTGTTAATTTGAAACAGCCCTGTTCGTTTGTTAACCTGTACTCCTGTTTTGTGTGAGGAGGCGAGGTTACGTTCGTCTGTTTTTTTCTTCCTCAGTCAGGTTTTGGAAGGCAGATCGACAGGTTCTTGTGATACAGTCGAGAACAAGCATTGGCAGTTTTTGAAGTATCACCTAGTTGTTGGTGATGGTCTTGATGCGGCAGGTGTGGGTCACCTGTTGATGTCAAGGAGTACGTCAACTCCGCTCCCAAGGTCGAGGTGGTGACCAAACCGTGGTTTCCAGTTTTGAGGAGATCTCCTTCTGGGGCAGCGAAGTGTCAGTCGCATTGACTCTATCGTGGTGTTTGGTGATGTCTCGGCAGTGTATGATGGTCGACCTCGAAGATCGTGGATTGTGGCTCTGGATGATTACTCTGTTTATGATACGTTTATTTCATTCAGATATGTTGAAGGAACAGTGTATGGCTCTGGGCAATCATTATGTTGGCTTATTTCACTTTGTGTGATGTATGATGGTTCATTACCTGATTATTTATTGGTGAGGAGCAAGAGTATGGCTCATATTGTTATTGTGATTTGTGAGGAGCAAGAGTATGGCTCATATTGTTATTGTGATTTGTGATGAGCAAGTATATGGCTCGTATTATTGTTACTGGTTATTGTTATTGTAATTTGTGATGAGCAAGTGTATGGCTTGTATTATTGTTATTGATTATTACTGGTAACGAATAAGTGTGTTTAAATGGTTGTTGGTTTATTTATTGCTGCTGTTTAACATGTTTATTTTAGGTAATTTTATTCTGTCAACTACTGATAGTTTAGTTAAAAATATTTGAATTTATTTTTAATTTATGATAATGACCATTTATGACGCTGTGCTTTCCAAAACCTGGACTCATTGTAATTACTGTAAATAACTTCGGTTTAATAAAT